>NC_083326.1:24542812-24671728 GCF_963455315.2 Globicephala melas | reverse complement strand
GACTCGATGTTACTTTAATTATCTAATGCAGTGCTTTTCTTTCTGTCTGAAACGTGAATGCATGTGTGAGTATTAACCATGTTGAAAATTCCTAAATTTTCTTGTCTAGAAAATCAGAGTTCAGATATATGCTTCGGTGAGAAAGAAAAGAAATATTTCACCTGTCTATTGATATCAGTTTTTCAACAACTAAACTTTAATTTGAATTTTGCACTAAAAGATGAAAGAAGTCAAAGAGGTTAATGTTAAATTAAGGACTTTGTCTGATTACTTTATTTTTAACATAGAAATAAAAGGTTGAATACATTTAGGTCAGATAGTATCATATTGTCTTTCTATTGTATTTACACTGTAGACCCCAAATATTCTAACGGCTGTCAAATGGAAAATGTATGAAACAAATTCACATTTCTCGTTGAGGCTTATTTTTCAAGAAATGAAATTAAAAACTTGAGAGTCACGGTAGGGACAAAATTATCAACGTGTAATGGTTACCAAAGATATTCGTGTGAGAGCAATTTCATCTATCTATCCTTACTCTCTTCTGCCCAGCCTGTGACTCGGTTGATCTGATGTGTAGAAAAGAGGGCTCAAGGGGAGGACTGAGGAACAGAGAGAGAGAGAGAGAGAGAGAGGGAGGGAGGGAGGGAGGGAGAGAATGCTGTTTGGTCTAGGTGGGTGTTCAGGAGAGAAGTTGAGAGTGGGAGAGAAAATTTCCAGGATTAGCTCCCATCTGTACAGAGAATATTGAAAGCAGTGGCAAAGGAGAAGGAAGATTTTTAAAGAAGTTTCCTGTATGGAAAGAACGCCTTCCTTATCTTGTTGTTTCCTGGAAAGGTGGAGCAAAGTGTTTAGGTGTGTTTATATTTATTTAGTGGTTAATTGTTGGACTGCATGTTTTTGAATATGGTACATTTGAGACTGGACCACGTGGAATCTCAAATATATTTCCATTGTAGGTGTGTATTTTCTTTTGATCTGAAAGAGACCTTGAAGTCCATCTCATTCAGCCTTTTTATTTAAAGATAAAGGAGCCAATGATCTAGAGAGAATGTGTTGCCCAGGTTCGTGAGCTCTGTGTAGAAGTTAAGTTACTGCTTGTTTATCAGTTACATAACCACTGTGCTGATACACCTTCTACAAAGGGTAGAGATCATGACTTTAATTACATCACATATTGTAAGTACTTTCAGTTTAGTTATATTAAGAAATTTAATTAAGGGATAATACTGTATCACCCATATTTCACCATTACTAGTGTATGAATTTTAAAATTCACCTTTCCCATGTTGCCTGAAATGCCTGTTAATTCACAGTGCTGAAAAAGACAATGATTTGTCTTCCCTCCCTCTACCTCTATTATAAAAATCTGCCTTTTCAGTCCTCCTGAGCTGGAAGTGTATGATTCATTTCCTGTTCTCAAATATCTGCTGTGACTGACCTGCTCAGTTGTATGTAGAATGCTCTCATGACTTGGAACCTGTGACTTACTTGCTGAGTACTCAAGGGAAAAGCTAATTTCTTTCTCCTCGATCTCCCACAATTATTCCTGCTTCCTAACACACGTGTCTCTTTGACTTCTTCTGCGGCCACTTGCTTCCAGTCACCAACACCATCCCTCTCCCCAGGGCTGCTGCGTACAGCTGTCATGTTAAGGACACTAGGTTGAGGGAGAGAGAAGGGCTGATTCCTTTCACATTCAGATGCCCAGGAGCAGACCCATATCCAGAAATGGGTACCATTTACTAATTGCCACAAGGGGGTCCTATGGACTAGCCCTGATCACGCACTGATCAATCATAACATCACCTCTGGACCCAATCACACAGTTGCGCCAACATCCAAGGACCAGCGTCTGCCCTTCACTAAAATTGTCCTAAACATTCAAGAAACAAAATGAAGAAATAATGCATATGTTCTGTCTCCATTTTGCATTCTCATGTTTTTTCTAGGTGTCCGTAGTTATCAGGCTTTTTGGTAAAATCTTCTCCTAGAAAACTCTTAACATTTAACTTATTATTGCATATTCAAGAAGTATGTTTTTCAAATGATAACATCCTACGTATTTTGCCTAAGAAAATATTATAATCTAGGTTTTCCTTTTTTAACATTTTTTCACAATAATTTGCTGATAGTTTGAGCCTTATTATTTTATTTCTGTGCAAAATAAATCAAACAATTATCAGGAAAACAACCCACAATGTTAGTTTCTTGACCAAAAATGTTTTTTTATATTTTATAACTTGTATGCCATTATAGGTATTTAAGTATAGCTCATGTAACTATTCTTAAAGTGAATTCACAGGATAACTTAATTTTCACTAGGCTGTATATGCCACTTACATGTATTCAACAAATATTTATTGACTTACTATGCTAATACTGTAAAAATACAGTATGTACAAGACATTATCCTCCCTACAATGAGTTCAATTTCTATAAGAAGAGAAAAATCACGTGTAGTAGACAGACTAATGCCCTTCCTCCTTCAAAAAACAATGTCTATGATCTAATTCCTGGCATCTGTGAATATATTTGGCTACACGACAATGGGAATTGAAGATAGTACGTTGGATTAAGGATGCTAATCAACTTACTTTAAGACAACAACGTTGGATTATCTGGGAGGGCCCAAGGTAATCACGAAAGTCCTTCTGTGTGGAAGAGGGAGGCCAAAAAGTCAGTGTTGGAGTGATGCAATGTGACCAGTACTCATATGGCCATTGTTAGCTTTGAAGATGGAAGGGCCCACGAGCCAAGGGATGTGGGCAGAGCCTCTAGAAGCTGGAAAGGTGAGGAGCGGATGCTCTCCCGGGGCCTCCAGAAAAGGAACAACACTTATGGACACCTTGATTTTAACTCAGCGAGACCCATTTCAGATTTGACATCCAGAACTGTAAGATAATATATTTGTGTTGTTTTGATAAACTTGTGATGACTTGTTATAGGAGCAAAAGGAAATTAATATAGCAAGTAAGTCATGTTTAAAATATGTGTTAAGATATGAGAAGTGATGTAAAAAGTAAACAAATGATGTAAGAATTCACCATTGAGACAGAGAGTATAACAATTTGAGTCTATCAATTCAAAATTTTAAAGTAGTTTTGTTCCAGATATAAAATATCCAATGCTCTCAGCTGGACTTTCCTATACATAAATTGATACTCTATTTCTATATGTATGTATGTATCTCTCTCTCTATATATGTATCTTTTGATTTTATATAAATGCCATCTTTATGCATAAATATGGCAGAAACCCCAACAAAATAGCAACTTGCGATTCTTTCCAAAGATGTGCATGGGATGCTGGTATTTTTGTTTGTGGCAATAATAGCTATTTGTAGAACCTGGCACTCTTCAAACCTCTGCCTCTTCATGGCATATCTGCCTGATGCCTTTGCTTCAAAAGAGCTATGCTGTCTGTTCCTGCTTGCTCACTTGGCTAGCTTCCCACCGTTCCACAGCTATGCTGACTTGCTTGAAATTCTGCTTCAGTACCTCCTTATGGCATTTTCCCTTTCCAACTAATTGCAGACACCTCACTTCAACCAGACTACCACAAGAATTTCAGAGTGATTATAATATAGTAGGACTATTCACAATCAGCAAGGCGAGTGCCACAAAAGAACTAAACTTGGCTCTTTTAAGTGGAAGGACCTACTAGTCATACATATGTCACTTATATTCTGTTGTCTATTGATCATAACCCAAATCAGAAGACGGTTCTATCCCCTTGGAACTTTTCTTCTGAAATTTGCACTTCAAAGCCCCAAGGAATTTCTCTAAGTGATTCAAAGAGAAGTGAGATACAGAGATCAGTACTACCTTAAAACGTTCCCAGACTCTGTTATGCTTGCTGGTGCAGTCTGAAAGGAAAGTGTATTTCCTCTAGCAGATTTGGCAGGCAAACAAAGTAGAATTTGTAGAATGGTCAGTGGCTGTGCTGATGAACTAGGAAAGCAGAGATGGGGGTTGTATGGGAATGGTAGGTGAAGTCTGAAATAGAGGGTTTCCCTGGGCATGAAAATGAACCAGGCTTGCAGAGATCTGCTGTCGTAGATAATTGTTTAACTGGTGAAAAAATTATTTAGCTATTTTTCATGTGTAAATTACTTTCCTTTAATAAGCATTTCCAAATAATATTTACATCTCAATTTTAAATTAAAAGATTATCATTTAAAAATAATACAACCATGCTTATTTTTTGTTGACAGCTGTTGTACCATTTGTATCATTTCCATTCTGTCCATTTCACTTGTTATCCTCTTGGCTCTTCTTGTGTTTCTGTGGCCACCCATCCCTTCTCAGCTCCTCTCGGTACCCTGAGCAGTGGCTGCATACCCCTTTCCTTGACAGCTCATAGGCAATGTGTCCCCCACTAGCTTCTACCTACTGCTTACCACCTTCTATTCACAGGCTGCTGAGTCCCTAGGTCCTACATTATGCCTCCTGACTCTGCCAGCCCCACTTTTTTGGTCTGCTCCCACATTTTCTAGAAAAAAATTCAGATATCATTTCCCATCTTAACTATTTTTGAGCCCTTGATATAGGAGAAATGTAGGGATTATATGAATAAATAGGGTGTTCCGTTTCCTGTTCAAAATGTCAGTGTTGGTATTTATGGTCTTTGGGCTACACTTTTCACGTCTAGCTTGAATTGGATATCGGTTTTTCTTCTAACAATACTTACATGCTCCGTTTTAGATCATAAAGTAATCCACAATAAAGCCCAACTTTTTGTTAACTTAAGGCAAATTGGCTCTAAGGTTGTGATTTGGTATGTTTCCTCATTATCTATGGATGGAATGTTCTTTTATGCCTGTGAGGTACCCATGTTCTAGAAAAGTTCCTCATGTTTTCAAGTTATTTTCAATGTAGCCTATCTTTCCCCATCAGGGAGAAAATTAATAATTTGAGGCCATAATTTACCATACATAATTAACTGAAAAGAGTTTAGTTTTGGTATTTCCTTTGAAATGTATAGGAGAATGATCATTTCCTTTCACAGAATATTGGCAGTACGCTAAATCTTTGTTATAGTCTACCTGTATGGGTCTTCAGTTTTTCATTTCTGCATAAACCTATTTTTCTCAGTTTCATGGTTGTCTAATAGTTCCATATTATATGTACGTGTACATATATATGTATACATATATATAAATATTTTTATTAAACATGGTCAAATATGGTCCATAGTGCTAAATTGTCTAAGTTTTGGCTTGGAAACCTTCTCATTATGTGACTTGTGGCAACCGCAGTTTCCTTAATGTCTTAGAGTTTCAGTTTCCTCGTGAGACCAGCATTTGACACATTATCGTTACAGATTTTGCTACCTAACGATAAAGTCAAAATGTTAACATTACTTACCATGTGACATGATATTCCCTGAGATCACATCTAAGCCTCTGCTTCATTATTTCATAGATTTATTCAACAACAAGTAAAAGATTATTGACCCATAATTGGTCCAGACTGTACACTAAATGCTGAGATATGAAAATGATTGAGACGCAGAATCTACTCTTGAGGAACTTATCATGTATTTGAGGACATGAATACTTACACCCGATATAGTGAGTGCCATGGCAAGTACACAGAGTGCTGGCACCTAAAGGATAAGTGGAGGCGTCACCAGATGTGGCGCGAGATGTTTACCTCAGTGGCATTTGCCTGCACACCCCTCACCGCATCCTCTGGATGGATCATGTGTCCTCCTGTGCTCACCCAGCCGTAGCTCCATCATGCCCTTGTGACATGCATTATAACACGTCATACCAAACTTCTCAAGGGGAAGGAGCTTTGGTTTATACCTTTAAAATTTCTAGAGCTTCTTCAGTGTCTAGCATTAGCTGATATTTACTGAAGTTTATATGAATGAATATCTAAATGAGTTAATGAATGAATGACTGGAGTTAAGTAACCAAAGAAGGTAGAACGAGTGAGATACCAGGTATGGAGCAGTTGGTGAAATGTATAGCAGGTAGTCGAGACCATTTGGAAAGTACGTGTGTGGCTTTGAAAGGAGAGAAGTTGAGGTGAGACTGGTTCAGATAATGAATGGTTTTGTAAGCCATAGTGATGATACATACATAATTGTAGGTGAAGTGGGAAATATACTAATATTTTAAATTGAATTGCAATTTTTGAGACCTTTATTGCAGGCCTGTGATTTATCAGAATGGGGAGGATGGATTGAGTCAAGAGAGAATAGAAGCACAGGAAACAAAGATAAACAGTTAAAACAACGCAGGTAAGAAACTGTAAGAACCAAGATGAGAGTAGCGTGTGCAGCAATGTAGTGAAAGAAAAAATTTGGAATCAGTGAGATTTAGTGACCCATTAGATGTGCATGTTGAGAAAGAAAAGTAGAAATGACTGAAGTTTCCATCCTTAATGATTTGGTGATTATGTCATAACTTCTGTTGGAGAATAAAAGGATAGAAAATGCTATGTTTGTTTTTAAAGATGTCGAAAGAGAAATACCAGTGTGGTATCTTTGTGGGCACATTGCAAAGGCTGTTAGCAATTTAGAGCTGATGCACAGAAGAGCAGCCCGGGAAGGTTAAGAAGTGAGCTAATTAGAGGACTAAGCACAAAACCCCAACTAATTATGACATCCAAAAATTAAAATAGAACATTATATGAGTTTGAGCTAATACTCTTGTCTTAGTAAGTTAGAATACAAAATTATATATTTTGGGATTTTACATTTTATTTGGTCTTAGCTGCTTCTTTTTGGACAATTTTAGCCAGTAATCAATTGGCTTCAGTTTTTCTTTGAGTATAGGTGAACTTTAGCAATGCATTTTGTTCTTTGAAATAAGGGAAGAGTATTTCTTCTGTCTCATGCTTGGAGTCTTCCAATGGTTAGGGACCTTTTCCTGAATTATGGAGAGACCTACTTCCCTGAGACTGGTTACGAAGGATGAGCTTCCCTGGGCTATTTTGAAAGGTGCAAGGGTAGATGTGAGCTGTACTGCATATTAAATGACAGATCATTTAATAGTATTTTCATTTCCTTTCTGTAGGACTTTGCCATGCTCCCTTTTAGGAATGATGTCATTTATTTATACTTACTTTTGAATACATAATATCTCAATTATCAGGATGATTTCAAGTGTCCCGCAAGATCTGAAGAAATACATTTTGTTTAATTTAATGAATAGGCCAGGGGTGGGAGGGAGAAAAGAAAAGAGTTACTTTTCTCTATTCACTATTTCCTTGTCATTCAGACCGTATTTACTACTTTATCTGTTGCTTGGTTCTATTGGATTTATGCTAATTGCAATTGCAAGCTATGATATTGTAAAACAGCAATGGTCTTCACTCTTGACTACAATTAAGATGGCAGGGATACGAAAGGGGAAATAATTTTGGAAAATAAAAATTAAATATATCCTACATATTTATAAAAAATAATTGCTTATCAAAAGTATTTGGATTGTTTATTAGATAAAACATCTCCCAATTTTCTTAATGAAATTGTCCAGCAGAAAAATACGTGATAAATGCAGTCATTCAAAATTAATTTAAATGAAATAATAGTATGATTAGGCAGTGATTCTTGCTTTCTACAATCTGATTATAAGATATTCATCGAAATAAAACTAATCAGTTGTTGAGTTCTTATTATAAGCCAGGGGTTGTTACATGACCCTGGATTCATTTGATTTTTATAGCCCACCTATGAGGTATTGTATCATTGCAATTCTTGTTTTGAATTTTTGAAAAGAAATATTTAAAATGTTTAAATATTGTGCTCAACGTCATCTCCCTAGCAAAGCTGAGATTTGAACACAAGAAATGTATATATTTAGGTATTATGCCCTGCTGTCAACAAATGTCTATTTGCTTCAGGGCTAAACTTCTCAAAACATTGACCATTTTTCACCCTTTGTGATTTTACTGTGGGGCATTGAGGTGTTTTCAGTGATCCTAGAATTTATCCTTTTTGTATATTTTACCATCTTTCAGACAACAGCAACATTTGTCCCTGTAATAATTAAGCAAAAAAAAAAAATTTTCCTTGGATTTTTAAAACCATAATTACAATATATTACTTTTATCATTGGCTTCACCATCATATAAATCACCAATATTAGTAACCAATAATAAAAATAATATGACATCATTTATATCTTATGAATCAACTTTAAACCCATACAACTGATATTTATATTTGTGAAGTACATTATAATATGCACTTGCCATAGAAAATAATTAGTCCATTCAATATATGTTGTCAACTAGTTTTAAAAAGGTGAATAACAATTTCAGATGCTGAAATAATAATGGACGACTTCATTTTGAATATTTCCTCCCATAAGTGTACTACTTTATATTTCTGTGTCCTTTTTTTAAAAACTAATTTTTAAACAATTTCAAACTTAAAGAAAAGTTGCAAGTACAGTGAACATATCTTCCCACCCTCTTACAAACCTTTTCAGAATGCATTTTGTTTTAGTTAAAAAATAGTATCAATTAGCTTACCTGTTCACTAAATTTCAGAAATAACTTAATATATTTCCACCACACTTTCTTGACCATGAGTGTCAACATGATACAACCCCTAGTTTTAGTTGGTGGTGACAGGTGAGAGTGTCATGCAACACAGTAAAAAGAACACAGCTTTGGAGTCAGCCAGGCTGAAGCTAAGACTTTGCATCTGGGAACTCTGGCAACATAGTGGCCAAAAAGACACAGATTTGTGAAGTAAGGTGAACCTTAGTCAAGCTGCACTTAGGAGACTGTCCAGCTATTAACTAAAACATAACAATCAGCCTTTCTGATCTCATTTGCCATCTGCCAAGTGATTGTGACATTGACTGTTTGATCCAGTTTTGCAAGGATTAAGTAAGATCATAATGTGTGTAACCTGTTTGGTAGGATCCTTTGCACCATCTTCTCCCACCTTGGGCCTGTTTATGGACGGTTAGAAAATATTTTGTCCCACCTACTAGAACCACAAATACAATAACAAAGTCATGGATCCATAGTGCAGATTTTACTGAAGGTTTCTTGTGGAGCTGGGTTAGGTAATTATTTCAAATATCAAAAAAGCACATTTTTAAAGTATTTATTTTAAGTATTTGCTTTCCCTCCAAATATTCTCTTCCTCCCCTAACCTCAGATGCTTCTCAGTCTTTCCATAAGCCTGGCTTCAACCTTGGGCTCCCAAATCCCTTTTCTCCAGCTCCTTGACCAAGCACCAGCTAGAAGAAGAGCTGTCACCAAAAGAGAAGGCTGCCAAGAACTCTTCCCCAAATTTATGCTGCTGGTAGTGGTGAGGAAGGGGCTCCCTCCTTTGGAAGATATTTAGTACAGTGCCCGGGACTATAGGGGTTCGTGGGCACTCTACAAAAGGTAGCTAATGGCTTTATATTCAACTATTATGCTAGTCACCATTCATCTGCTCTACTTAGCGACTACCAAGTTTTTCATTAGTCTCTTGCTGTGGTCATTTCTGCTGTCAATCATTCTACCCTGAATCCCTAGAACAAACACTGATCTCACTAGAAATTTTACCTTCCCTTAAATTTACATGAGCCATAATCTTATACCTAGATTATTTGTTAAATCCCAGAGCATGATTTCCAAAAAAACTCTTTTTTTTTTCCTTTACCCCTGAACATGCTGCTGGAGAAAACTCAATTATTTTATGGAGTTATATAATGTATACTTGTGGACATGTTCTCTAGGCCGCTAACAGACTTTCTGAGGTCTTTATACATCATCTTCAATAATCGTGTGCCTATTGCTTGTATCACTGAAAGAATAATCCTTGAAATATGAAATGTTTGGCATGCAACGTTTGTTTGTTGGGATGTTTGTTTTCTTTTAGTTAGCACTCTCATAAGATGTATGATGGCTTCTAGATGTAGGGCCAGTAACTGCTACATGTAGTAATTGGACGTTACTAAACCAAAGATTCATACTTCAGAGTTATTCTAGCTTCCTGTGGGAATGAAAGTCGCATTGGTCTAGGCTAAAGTGGAGACGGGGAATTGTGTGCCGCTCATTCATATCTTCCCTTTTTGTACTTTCCTACTTCTTCTTACAGTGCTTCCTTCCCCTCATCTGTTTTCAGTGTTCACCTTAGAATCTTATTTGCTGTCTCTTTCATGCAGATATTTATTCTGAGTTAGTGTCCTGGCTGGAGAATGGCCCTATAAACCAGTCTCTACTGATGAGGAATATTATCTGATGAGGAATTTTATTCACTCCAGTCAGAGCAATCTGCATTTTAAATGGTGACTTACAAGGACTGAAAAAATATGCTGGTCTCGAAGGAATGAAACATGGAGATTATACTTCTAGGCAATGGGACAGAGTATGGAGAGACAGAAACGGCTTCTGACTGTGAGAGCATTGCAGAATCCTTACCCTTGGACTCCTTACGTTCATTAACCACGTGTTTACCGAACACCTGCTACGTGTAGGCACTGGAAATACAGACACAGAGACTGTTCCTGTCCTCCGGGGGCAGGAGACTAACAGACAAATGTAATTGTGGTACATATAAAGGGCTAAGGCTGAATTAAAAGCAGGAGCAACTTAATAATAACTTTTCTTGCTTGACTATTAGAGCCTCAGACAAAAATTAGCCTTTTCCCTCTTTTGTATTCTTTCAATGTGGATAGGATCTCTCTAGGTACACTGTCTCTATATCTTAGGGAGAGTCTATACTTTTTTGTGACAAGAATTAAAAGAACTAGGCATTTTAAAGGCATTTGGGGTGTTCTACCAAACTGAGAGAAAGTTATTTCACCTTCAAGGCACTTAAACACAGCACCGTGTTCCATGACCCTGGATTCAGAACGGGGCCATGTGACCTTGGGCAAGTCCTTCACCCCTTTAGGTTTCCATTTGCTCATTCATAAAAGGGGTGTGTAGAACTTGCTGTCATCCAGTACTGTTGGAGCTCTAGCATGCTAAAATTGTAGAATCATTCACTATCTCGTCAAAAGTGGTTTTAGAAACAATGATCACTTGATTTTTCAAAACAAATTTGTGTTGTTTTCCATGTTCCCCTGTTTTATAGACGAGCAATTTGAACTTTGGAGCATGTCTTAGTCAGTTTGGGCTGCTGTAACAAAATATCATAGACTGAGTGGCTTATAAGCAACAGACCTTTATTTCTCACAGTTCTGGAGGTTGCAAGTCCAATGCAGTACTTCCTAAGAAAACTAAATTGATAAACTAAATGCAGTCATAGATATCTTCACAGTAAGGAAGAACAATATTTTGACAATTTTTACTTTGCTGACGAATGCAAAGATTGTTTAATCTTAAACTCAAGCCATGGATATTCCTTCATTTACCTTACTGCACTTTCTCTGGAAATCCAATTCCATAGAGAACTACTTACTACGGATCCCCCAGATGTACGCTAGCTCTTACATTTATGATGTTCAAACTTGAACTTATTAATGCCACACTCCAAATGAACACCACACACTGAAAATTCTCCCAAGCTTATGTCTTTCTATTTGTTGTTATTCAAGAGTACCGTGGTTCACCCAGAAATTCAAATCCAAATTATATGAACCATGTTTTTCTTTTCCCTACTCCCTAAGTTCTCATCACTCACCAAGTTCTTATGAATCTATATCCTAAAGGTTCTCCTATGCTTTTCATCTTCTCCATTCCCACTCACATTATGTTTGTTCTGGCCCTCAGTATGCCTCATCTGGCCAAGTGTAATATCCTGTGTCCTTTTATTCAGACACATTTCCCCCGTCTCTCTAACCCACTCTTGCCAGAGTTATATGAGAGAATTCTAATTGTAGCCATCTCCTGATGAAAACCATTCAGCAGCTTAGTATACCATTTCTTATCATGACATTCATGGGCCTTAACAATCTGTCCAGGTTTCCTCCACCATTCTTTGTGACTCAAGTCCTCCATTCACAAAAAACGATTTGCAGTTACAGTCTTCTGTGCTTTTGCACGTTTCTCCTGCCTAGAACGTCTTTGTCAACTCATTCATTTATGTGTGGCACTTAGTAATCAAGTATGTATTGTGTACTCGTTCTGAGTCAGTTTCCACCGTACTGGGCACTGAGATCCACTGATGATCCAGACAAGTACACTTCTTCGCCTTAAAGATACTAAATATCTGGTTAGAGATTTTAAATAACATATTTTAAATGATTAGTTACAACAAGTCCTGGAACCAATCCTCCATGGATACCTAGGGATGACTCTATGTATATCCCTCTTATTGCTCTTTTGCATTGCATTGTAATGAACTATTTACGTAGTTTTTCTCTCACTGAACTGTGAGATTCCTAAGGAAGTAACTGTGAGTCATACTTGTGTTCCAAACATTAGCCATAGTATCAACATATGGAAGAATATCTTCGAGTGTTTCCTTCTTCTCACCCATGTATTTCTCAACCCACTCCTATTTTTACGTGCATGTCCCAGTGTCCTCTTCAAATTCAAGAATATCAATATTTCCTTCCCAGAAAATGATGTTTTCTTTTCGTATTTCATGTTTGGGGTAATGGTGTCCCCAGTGCCTTGTCCTCCAAACAACAAGCTGTGCAGTTATTCACCATTCTTCCCCCTTATTTAACCTCCACATGCTTCAGAAATGCTTTCTGATTTTTTCTTGAATCTTTGCCGTACCTTCCTACCTCAGCACTGACTTCAGGCCCTCCTAATTTCTTATCTGAGTTGCTACAACAGAGTTTTAACTTGTGTTCCTACTTCAGAATTGTCCCTCCCATAATACCCAAACATCGACTAGAGCAGACTTTCTAAAATTCACAGCTGCTCATGATACTGGCCTAATTAATCCCCTCTAGTGGTGGCTCTTTGCCTCCAGAAAAAACTCTAAACTCTTTAGCAGAACACACAGGGTATTTTGTGATCTTGCTTCTCTAGTCTGATGTCTAGATGCTCCAGTGCTCAGGACTCTGATCTAAAGCATCTTGAACCGCACTCAGAGCACCCAATGCACCACTGTGCCACTGAAAACGCTGTCCATCTAGATGGCTCCTCCTCTCAGCCAATGTCAGATGAAGACCACCCTCCTCTGTGAGGTACCTCTTGTGCGTATCCCTACTCTGGCGTTCATGGTCTTTCTATTACAATCCTAGTAGTCACTCCGTCCTCCCTGACTAGCATACTGTGAGTTCTTCAGCCCAGAAATTGTGCCCTAGGATTTAAAACATCACCAGTGCCGGGGAATTATCATATATTTAACTTATTTTTGCCCAAACAATGTGCCAATAAAAACTCAAGATAGTATTTTATTTCTCTGAGCAATGAGAGATTTGGAGATGATTTCAAGGCCCAAAATAAATACAGAAATGAATGAATTACAAAACATGAATTTTCTCTAGCTCCAACCTCATTATGATCTGAATAAAAATGTTATGAAATTGACAACTAAATTATTTTCATTACTTCTGTGTTTCTCATAAAGAAATTAATATTGTTTAGAGTAGTTGATTAACTTTTCAAAATGTCATATAACTTAAAAGTGGAATTGGAGCTGGGGCCCAAATGTTTTTTTCTGTGTTATATTGTCTAGGATAGACTGTATTTCTGTGGGAATGGTTTGCATTAAATACTAGAGATCTGGCATAAAGTTACAGATCCTTTTAATTGCCATTCTAAGGATTTTGCTACAGCAAAATATAACCTGTGGTTCAAAGGGAAGTAACTCACTTTGGAGAGGTTGGTTAAAATCCTGCTGTATCACTCTGTAGTCATTTGGCCTTTGGTGCCCTTCAGATCTCTCACCTATAAAGTGGGAACAACAACACCGAACTTATCGGGTTACTGAGACTATCTAAAATATAAGGCATGACGAGTTTTGGGTACACTATATTGAATAGATTGCATAATAAGCATTTATTGCATTTATTATTTTTCTCTAGATTACACATAAACACTTGAATCTTTGGTGAGCATTTGAGCAAGAAACATGGTTAGATCTGTCTCCAGGGCAGGAAAAAAAATTTTCCAGTGGACACTTTTAGTCATATGCTAAATGCAACCTGCAAATTCCCTGTTTTGACGGAATGAATTCTTTAATTAAATGATTGTTTTGTCTTATTTTTCCCTCTTTTGATTTTACGTATCAAAATCTACTTGCTGGTTGTCAGGGCCATCAAAGAGAAAAAACTAGGGAGGGGAAGTGATAAGATAGTAACTTTTGTTTTCTCTGAAAAGCTCTTTATCACCCTTTGCCATGTTCTTTTTAGATTACCCACCATTAATTATTAAAAGTACAGCTCTTCCTGCATTTTACCCTGTTGAGAGATAATGTTCTCCTTGACTCTTCCTACCTTGTTGACTTTTCTTTCAATTCCTATAGCATACCCTTCCTAGACTATATCCCCAGATTTGGCGGTAATCTGGGGTAGTTACTTTTTATTGTTGTGTGTTATTTTGTAAGTTTCGTGTTGATATGTTAAATATTCCTAGGTAGGTTTTACTTCCCTTGATCTGATTCTGTATCTTATTCAGGGCCTACCGTAGTTCTTTTGAAATCAATGTATACATAATTATTATAGATTGATGACCAGTGAAAAGAAAGTACAATAAATACTTTTAAAATCTTTAAATTAACAACACGTTTCAAATGAACAATGTTCAAACTGTCCAAAAGTATTTCTAACTTTTGCTCATTGTCAAGTTATTGGCATAATAAACCACACATTAAAAAGTTGAATAAAATAATATCACTTGCTAGTAAAAATATACCATTATTAAAAACAGCTTTTTATTACACTCCTATATAAGTGAAATATACATATAAACACCAAAGCTATAAAATTTTAAACAGAAAGCTAAATTACAATAAATGATATTCAGTCTGTTCAGTACTAGCAGCCTATATAAACGTGAGGGCAGCCAGTGGAGTGTATTAGGCTAGTCTAGTCACATATCAGTCCCTTGGATCATGCTAAGAAACCAGAAGATGTTGTGTAACAGAGATTATAAACATCAACCGTCAGATGTTACCTAGGAGCTCAAGAGACAGAATTATAAGGCTTGCAGTATATGGGTTAATCAAAACCTAAAGAAGGTGACTTGGTGCTTTCTTAATTCGTATGCAATATAATTTAGAAGTGGCTCTTCCTAAAGAATAAATGTAAGTAAATAAAATCCGAAGTGTTTATATTTCCCTGAAAGAAATTTGATCTTTATGAGAGTGATGCAAACTACTCTAATTTCAAACCTGAGACATTAACTATTGCAAGCAATAATGGTTTTCCTAAAAATATGTTGAGTCCTACTGAAATGTGTAGGGTGTTATGAAATACTTTTGTAAGTAAAGTTCAGGGACTACATTTGTATTTTATTTTCTAGCAATTATAAAACATTTTATGTTGCACCAAAATTTAAGAGTAAGCACATGGTAGAGCTAGCAGGAATCATAAAGACATCAACTAGTTCTTCTATCAGCTATTTATTCATGTGCTAGGCACTGGAGGTAACAAATAAATGAAACTCATAGTGCTTATATCCTACCTTAGGAGATAGAAGGTACAATGTGATATATGTCATAATGAAGATAACATATGGTTTAAGGAAGAGAGCTGCCTGAACTCAGACGAGGCTAGGGAACAGAGAAACCTTCTCAAGGGGTAAATCCAAATCCTATCTCGAAGCACTTAGAAGAGGAAGCCCTAGGAGGAAGGTAGAACAGGCCTTCCAGACTCTTGGGCCACAATGCCCGAAGACAGAAATATTGCTATTGCTTTTCCATGAAAACAAACAAACAAGCAAAAAGAAAAAGAAAAACTGCAAACGTTTTGGCTTGGTTGACAGAAAGGCTGTGCACAAAAGTATAATGAATGATGTGTTTGGAAAAGTTATCCAAGATGAAAGTCAGTATTTGCTGTGCTAGCGTATTTGAGTTTAGTCTTGAAACAGTAGAAACCACCAAAAGATTTTATGTATGGAGATGATCATAGTTGAAACACAGAAATATTGTTGGATCACAAGATAGATAGAAAGTAAATTGGGAGAAGGCGGACTTGTTTATGAATCGGGAAGCTGTAAAAGATGTCCAGGTGAATTAACATGAGTTCTAGTGGCAGCACCAGAGATGGATAGGAAGATATAGCTTCAAGAGTTATGGAGATGTTAAAATTTATAGCGTATGCTCTCTGATTATATGTTAGGAGAAAAGACAGTGAGTTACATGGGAACATCTTTGGTTTGAGGTATCTTTGAAATACAGAAGTGAAGTAACCCAGTGTTTTTTTTAATTATCTGATGCACCAGACTGTAATTCTATGCAGAAATAAACCATTTTTAATTCGTTGTCATAGCTCCACTTGTTGAATGGAATTTTAAGTTATAGGAGAGGTCTGATCAGTGGAGTCAATTGTGTTAGTCATTGACATGGGGGTGGTAGTGGAAATCATGGGTGTAGATCATATTGCTTGGTAAAAAATATATCAAGAAAGATAAAGAAAACATTTGAGTAGGCGTGTTGGCAAGAAAACAGACATGTTGCTGTTTGAGACACCTAAAATAAGTACTCTGATGGGTGGCTAACTAGTGTCAGAGCTTCAAGTGGTGGAGTGGGGCTACCAGAAACCAAGGGAAAGAGACCTTCTCAAGTAAGCTGGTTTGTGATGTATAAGATGGAATACAATTATCAATCCAATTTTTTGCATTTAGAAGAAGTAATTGATATTTCTATCAAATACAATTTTCCTGAGTGGTTAAGGTAGAATTCAGACTGCAGAGGATTAAGCAGTGAATAAATCTGGGCAACCAGAGTTTGTAAGTGTAGAATAATCTTCAGGAACCTAGTCTGTGAAAGGAATAATGTGATGGGAGGATGAAGAAAGAGTAGGTGTTTGAATCTGAGGCACAATGCAGCGGTAAGGAAGGGGGCGGTTAAAGTTCATCTTTTTCGTTTCTTCTTTATGCAAAACTTGGCATCACTAGGAATTAGCGTTAAGACAGGTTTTTCTTATGCCTTTCTTCTACCTGGTGAAATCCACCTCCTCTCTGCCCATCCTACCCCCCAAACGAAGTCTGCTCCCCCAGAATTCTGGCAGTCTTCTTTATTACATCTGCTCATTGGGGAATCTCAAGCCAAGCAACAGCCCCTATGGCCTTTGTTTTTTGGGTCCTTTTTCTACTTCTTCCTTGGGATCCTTGTTTAGATATCCCATTCCCTTTCAGTGCCCAATATAAGTGATATGACAATGGTTTTCTGAAGACATATGTGGTGTTACCGACTTTGCTGAAGTTCACACCTAGATGCCAGCCTCAGTTTCCGGTGTTTGGATACTGTCCATGGTGCTGAACATGTGGACGCAGATGCCACAGCTTTTGCCAATTTCAGCAGCACCGTTCCCACTCTCTCAAGCCCGAGCCAATACAGCCCTGCTGTTCCTCTCTCACGTGGAGGCTGCTTCCTCACCCATGCTGCTGCTTCCCCAAATCTGTGGATGACTTATATACTCCATACGATAGGATGATAAAGCAATAGATATTTTAGTACTTCCTCTTTGATTTCAGCCACATACGTAGCTCTGGGGACTGGACTGAGACCATCTCAGAGACGTACACTATGAACTCTTCCAAATCGCCCCTTCTTCTTTATTTGTACAACCAGGAGTCTCTCTTTTCTTGGGCTGAGGTTAACTTTCCCAAATATATTCAGATGTATCTTAACCTGCCTGGCTCAATCCTGGGGTAATGCATTTTAGCCTCAAACTATAAGGAAGTGCTCATCCCTACACATGGGCATGTTGTCTTTAGAGCTACACAAATGTGACAGAATGGTACACCGAGAGCCAGGGCTATCTTATGCTCCTGACTAAATAACAGTACGTGTGCTCCCTCAGTTTCAGAGAAGCTGGCCAAACATTGTTTTGTTCCCTAGGGTTTTTCTGCCCTTATTATTCCATTTATTTTTCAGTCTTCCTTTTGGCAAAGGAGGAAATCGTTTGCTTGAATTCCTAAAAGTAAACATATGTTAGAGTAAAACTATAGATTTACTTTAACAGCTAAAGTAGAAGCTGGATGTTAAAATACGCATTTCAATTTCACAGGTTTGAATAATGTCAGGTGTGTCAGGAAAGTGCTAGGACTGTGAGAATACAAGAATAATAATAATACTAAATTGTATTATAATAAGATTTAATAACTAGTCGGAGTGTCTTGGATATTTCTGCATCTTTATTCTTCCATCAGAGAAACTGAGAATCAGCTTGTCACGTTCCACCAAAAAAGATCACTGTTGGGATTTTGGTTGGTCTGCAGATCAGCTCGAGGAAAGCCAGCATTTTTAATATGTTGAGTCTTGTATTTCATGACCATGGTGCATGGTGTAACTTTCCTCCTATATAGGTCTTATCTAATCTCTCTCACTGCCATTCAGATCTAAGTCTTTTAAAATTTCTTCCTTGGTCCATTCTTTTTTTGCAATGATGGTGGTTTTCAATTTCTAAATGAAGTTAATTTATTTTTGTTATTAACTTCTAATTTAAGTTGTATTGTGATCAGAAATTGTGGAGTGTTCCTCGTTACCATTTCCTTTGTTTTCTGACCTTTCCTGTTCTCGGATCATTTTTCTTTGGGAATTACAACCTCAAAATTTCCTTTAGAACCAGTCTCTTGGAGGTAAAAATCTTCTCATGTTTACTTGCTGTCTAAATGTCTTTATTTCCCCTTCATCCTTGGAGGATCCTTTGGCTGACTGACAATTCTACGTTGACAGGTATTTTCTGCCAGCTCTTACTAGATATTATTTGATGGTCCCTTGGCTTGTGTTTCTGCTATTGAAATGTCTGCCATCACTCTAACTGTCATTGCCTTTAATTGACATGGCCTTTCTTTCTGCTCCTTCAAGGTTTTATCTTCATCTTCCATTTAGTGATTCTACTGCCACGTGTCTACATGGATTTCCTTTTATTTATTTATTTTCCTGGAAGATATTATACCTTCTAGATCAGCGGCTTCATCAGCTCTGAAAAATGTTTAGCTATTATTTTTTAAGATATTGACAATTTTCAGTTGTGTTCTTTAACAAATTTATATATGGAAATTCCATTTTCAATCTCTTTGTTTTCTTTTTGAATAATTTCTTATTGTATACTTCTTTTTGCAACTGTCTCTTTTCAAATCATCACATATATATCTACAGAAAGTATATTCTGTATTTGATGATTCCAGACTCTAAGGTCTATTGTATGTTGTTTCTGCTGGCTGCCATGTAGAATGATGACCCTTCTCCTTTTGTGAGCTTTTTATATTCTCTTTTAATCTATTGCCACGTGTGAACTAATTTACGGAAACTTTCCTCTTAAGATGGCTTGTTCTGCTTCTGATTTTTTTTCTGCCAGTAGCAAATGGTAACACCTGACCAGTACCACTTCAGCACCCTCGAAAGTGTTGGTTTCCAAAGTTCAGACCTCCCATGGAAGTGTCTATATAGGAATCACGCATCAGCAAAACCCTCCTTTACAGCATGCTCAAACATTCAGACCAATTTATGTTTGAACTTCTACTCCCCAAATTCCCTTCTCCTATGGGCCTGTCTACTTGCCCTGGATTCCAGGTGTTTGTCTGTCAGCTACTGCAGGTCACTTCAGCCCAGGCTCCATCAGTGCAGCAAGGGCTCAGCTCAGGACTGTAGGATTGTTTGAGCCTGAGAATCATCCTGTGGCTAGTGGACCAGTGAGACCTCCATGAGCGTGATTGTCATGGGACTATCTTTGGGGAAGTGTGTGGGTGTATGAGTGTGGTGCTTCTCAGAACTTCTACTCAATTAATATGACAAGAAACGGAAGTCCTCAGAGTCATTTTCAAACAGTTATTTTACTATGAATATATTGAACATCAAGAAAAAATAGACTAAATATAAAATTCTGCAAACCCACTTCTGAGCCTTTACGAATGTTGGAAGTTTACCATTAAGCAGGTAGCTTGAAAATTTGAGAACAGCCGCTAGGTGTTTAGAAATACTGTCTGTGGTTTCCAAGCCAGCAAAGAATTAGAAGGGAATACAGAAAGCAAATGGAAGGCAGGAAGATTGGGAAAAGGAAATGCGAAGCAAAAGGAGGTTTAAGAAAACACAAAATCTGGTGGCAAAGATAAAGCCACGTATGTTACTAATCAATATAAATATAAACAGAGTAAATTCACCAATTAAAAAAAACTGAGAAGTGGATTAGATTAAGGAAATGTCAGCTATATAATACTTATAAGAAACACACCTGAAATTAATTAAAATATACATACACACATACAGGAAGATAGAAAATTAAGGAATATAAGAAGATAGATAGAGAGGCATTAATGAAAAGAAAGCCACTGGTTTCTGATCTCTTTCCACATCTACCATGATTAGCTTAAGAGTTCATGGCTAGAGATTTCTTAATTTATTGGAACTTTCACAAGAATATGTGACAACTTTTCTTGTTCTATTATTCTAAAAGCAAGATGTAATTTTGTATTTAATCCAAATCTCTCTTAAGGCAGTTTAAGTCACTTTTCTAGTCTCAAGAAATGAAATGAATATTTGGGAACTATTCTCATGCAATGATGTCCTCATGACAACATGTCCCATTGTTCAAAGGGGACACTAATTCATCTGTACCAAGTGTACAGAGCCAGATAATGGTAAGTTCGATTTGAGATCATAATTCTAAGATTGAGGCTCACAAAAATTTTATGAGAAGAGAAACACACTAAGAGTAGGACACCGTGGAAATATAATTAGAAATAAAGTTACCTTCAGACAAGACCCAGCATGTGATTTGAGTGCATTACTTCTTTAACAGTTATTTCATGAGTACCCACTAAATGTTAGGAATTTTGAGAACTGTGTTTACTGAGATTAAAACAAACCAAAAAAACCTCTACCTACTCTTAAAATACGTATCTACTCCATTAGGAGTTTTGGATGAGTATACATTATTGCCATAGAATAAAATGCTGTAATACAGACATAAGATTGTATAATAAAGTCAAGCCTTATTCCCAACAGAATATTTTCCACATGGCAGCCAACGTGATCTCTTAAAAATATAGTCAAAGTCATTCCTCCACGCAAACACCCACAGTTTTTCTTTTCCATCAGAGTCCTTCCATTGCCAAGATGCCCTTTAGTGAAGGGCTAGAAAGTAAATATTTGGGGTCTACACAGCTTCTGTGGCATTTACTCAGCTCTGCCATTATGGGGGGAAAGCAGCCCCAGACAATGCATAAAAGAGTGGGCGTGCATGTATTCCAATAAATCTTATTGTGGAAAATAAGATTTCTTTGAATATCTTTTTTTGAGGGGGAGCAGGAAGGAGGGCGGTTGAAGAATTTATTGCTACTGCTGCTTTTGTTTTTCTTGTTTTTCCAGAAGTTTGGTTGTAGATGCAGTTTTAATAATTTCTTTTTAAAAAGCTTAGAGAACAGTGTCTGCCAGGAGTTAAGTCTTCAGCTTTTATTCCTATGACAACCCATGTTGTTTTGATAATAGTAGCACAATTATTATCTATTTTACACTTAAAAGATGCACAAAACTCGGGGATAGAAAAGTGTCACTCTATTTCATAACTAAAATTCTGTTCTTGACTCTGAGCTCATAGTTTTGCTTGGCAGTAAACAACTTAATCTTATCCAATAAATTTTCTCTTTTTTTAAAAGTCATAGTCAAGATTCACCTCAATTCTTCTGATGCCTCCTCTGCAACTGGCTCTTGCTCTCTGCTCCACTTCCCAAGGCCTGCAAAGAGACACAAGAGGGGCAGTGTTCCTGACACTGTTGGCGTTTTGTTGCTGGTGTCAGGGCACCGTAGCTGCCGTCCTTGCAGTCTCATCTGTGGCTTGGGTTGTGCCACTGCTTACTCTCCTACGTGGCCCACTCGTCAGTCTGCAGCTACCTGGCATCACGAGCCCACGTGGGCTGACTCTCTTACCCGGTCCCCCTGCCTGCCTCATGATCAGCTCTCCCTCTGGGGCCCATCTCTCCCAGCCCCCTCGGGCCTCGTGGGACTTGAGCCCCAGTCAAGCTCCCACAGAACTTCTGACATCCCCTCTGTATCTGTGAGCTACACACACATTCCCGTCTACCTGTGAGAAGTCAGAGATGGTACAAGACCTCTGCTGCTCTCCTCATAGAATCTTCCCCTGCTGGATCTGGTATTAGGTATCTGTGATCAGCCAGGTGTCTAGGGAACGTCCCTCACTCATCAGACCCCAGCAGGGGAGTAAATTAATCAGCTTCTCTGCTCTTCAATTTATAGGACATTGGGACAATTTAGAAAACTCACAGGAAGCCAGCAGGTGAAGGTCCAGTATGTAACCCAGGTGAGGCGTGAGCCCCATGTCCCATTCCAGCCCTACACCCTTCTCCTTGTAGTTCCATTATATTAAATCTCAGAAGGGCACTTTAACCCCGTAGCAGGGAAGAGCGTGGACTCTGGGTAAGATTACCTGCATTCAAATTCCAGTTTTGCCACTTTATTGAGGCATAACCTTCACCAATTTTCTCAGTCACCTGAAGTCTTACTTTCTTCAACTTTAAAAATTGGGATGATAACCTCTCTGTGGGATAAGGATTACTTTGAAGATTAATGAGATCATCAATGCACAGGGCCTGGCATATCGTGAGGGCCCACTAACCACAGCATGATTCTTCTGAGATGATTCCTATACTTTTATTTATTTATATAAACAGAAAGACAGAAAGTGCAAAGAAAGCTCGGCTCCAGGAGACAAAATAAAGGTGCTAAGGAATAGGCAATATGTAATGTGTCAGCTAGATGTAGGGCTGTTTCCTAGGCAAGAGACAGGCAGGAGAGAGATGCAGGGCAGGTTATGGGGACCTGTGTGTCATCTGTATTGGTCAGGGTTCTTCAGAAAAATGGAATCAAAGATACCGGCATATATATGAGATTTATTATAAGGAATTGGCCCATATGATCATGGAGGTTTAGAAATCCTAAGTTCTACAGCTGGAGACCCAGGAAAGCTGATGGGTTATTTCCAGTCTGTATCCAAAAGTCTGAGCACCAGGACAGCCAATGGTGTAGTTACAGTATACGTGGACAGGCTCCAGAGCCAAGAGCCAGTTCTTCAGTTTGAGTCCAAAGGCAGGAAAAGACTAATGTTTTAGTTCAAGCAGGCAGGCAGGAGGTCTTTCCTCTCACTCTAGTTCCGTTTTTGTTCTGTTCCGGTCTTCAGCTATTCCATGGATAAGGTCCATCCACATCAGAGAGGGCAGTCTTCTTTACTCTCTTTACCAATTCAAAGATTAACCTCATCCAGAAACATGCTCACAGACACACCCAGAATAACGCTTGGCCCCATGTCTGGACACCCCATGGCCCAGTCAAGTTGACAAGTAATCGTTGCCACATCCTGTGTGTTTCCAAAGGAGGACAGAAGTCTACTGAACAAATGGGACCACTAGTAAGAGCAAGTGGGCTGGGACGAAGAGGGACAGAGTTCTGTTGCCTACTTAGGTAGAGATGGGAAGGGATAGTGCAGCCTGCATATTCTTTCATTGATTTTGCTTTCCAATCTGGGTGGTTTCCAACATGTTAATCTCTTTGTTTAATTGCTCTACCTGGAGGTACATTGTAACGAGTTGAAATTTTAGAAACAGGAGCTTATAAAATTTAATCCTCACACGTTTATTGTTGATCTTTCCTGAAACATGAAAAGTAAAAATCACTTATCCTTCTCTCATTGTCTCTGTATAAATTAGATGAGCATCAGTGGACTGTCCATATGTCAGAAGGCCTTTCTGAATTGTTTAGAGTAGCTTATAAATTTGAATGTTCTCACTTATGTAGCTTTAACGTGAAACATATTCTTTACTTCCTTCTGGTACAAAAGCAGAATCAGAACCCTGTTAATTTTTCTGGTGCCAGAAGAGTAGCATCTATATGTTTGAGTTTTTACTGCATGCGTTTCACATCAGCAAAATAAATTTTGAAATAGAGACTGGGAATGGTTTCATTAAATAGAATGAGCTGAGAGCATTAGTACCCCTGATATATAAATTCAGTATCTTGAACTTACAGTCTTTTTTATATCAAGTATAATTCAAGATTAATTTTATGTATTTAAAGAAAAAGTAGGGGGGAGGGGCAAGATAGGGGTATAGGATTAAGAGATGCAATCTACTAGGTATAAAATAAATTAGCAACAAGGATATATTGTACAGAATAGGGAAATACAGCCATTATGGGGTATAATCTATAAAAAATATTGAGTCATTATGTTGTACAACTGAAATTAATATAATATTGTAAGTCAGCTATACTTCAATTAAAAAAATAACCTTTTTTACTTTTAGTATATTTTATTTAGAAATTTCCCTACATTTAACATTGCTTTTTATGCTTAATATTATTTTATTACTGTTGTTTGTTTCACTATGAGGAAAGTTTCATGATAGTTGACAACTATCAGAAATTTCAATGTATGAGGATAGAAATTTTAAACATGCAAATTAAGAAGTGAAATTATAATTATATCAAAAGTTTGAATGTTTTTAATATTTCAAGTTAGTTTTTTAAATCCAGATTTATATCTTTTAGTGTTGGTAGTCTTAAGATTGATTAAAGGCTTTATTGCTAGAACAAAACTTAGAAATGTTATGAAAATATCTCATTGTGAAATAAACCCTGTATTGAGGTCAAATATTTTTGTAATCATAGCACTACTTAATCGTGAAGTGTTAATCAATTCTCAAAATTTCAGCAATTATACAATGTTTTAGAAGCTTATCATTTTCTGTAAAGCAAACAGTATCAAATATATAAATAAACTAAGGTTTGTTAGAAATGAGTATACATCATTGGAATGAAATGTGTCACAATCTTCCCATGTCACAATTTTATACGGTAGACATCTCTTATCCTTGTTGCATTGGACATGATTACCACATGATTGCTGTGGCCTTACATCCAAGCACTCCAGAACAATTCTCAACATAATTTGAAAAGAAAGTCGAGAGACAAAAATAAAGGGAGAAAGAAGGTGAGAAGGAAGATGGGAGTAAAGGGAGCCATGATTTAGATTTGCATGGCTTTACAAGTCAATGGCAGATAAAAAAAGAAAAGAGAACTCTATGGAATTTATGCAAAAGAAATTCCATCCAAATCAGTGGAAAAACAGAACTCATTACAGAGGTGTATGTGTGTGTGTTTTAGGAATAGACTATGTATACATACATAACTGCCTTTCCATTTTTATATTTTTAGCTTATTTTAACTTTCCTGTGCTGTTAATATTGGAAATTTATACACATAATAAAATTGCAATGACTATCATGGGAGTTTCAAGAGAATGTATTACTTGTTGGTTTTATTTGGCTAATAGATGCATGAGAAACTCTTTTCATAAAGTTCTAATTAGCATAATATTTTATGGTATAAAATTTTCCCAAAGAAATATTGTAATATAGATAGTAACACTGTAATATATATTTTTATCAAGTCAGTCATATCTCAATAAGCAATGGATCCTCTAGGATAAAAAAATGCCTCATGCGTGTGTGTGTGTGTGTGTGTGTGTGTGTGTGTGTATTTATTTATTTTAATGCCTCGTGTTTAATTCTAAAATCTGAGAATACTAGGCTACTTAAAGTCTTCTTTTCTAAAGCATAGTCTTAAAATGGTAAAGGGAATATTTTGTTCTGAAAGCAAAACCATATATTCTTATTTTGAGGAAGAACTACACGAGAAGCTTCTACACGTTTTCCACTCTATGGCAACTGAAGACTAATATTATTTAAGACAAAAAAAAAAATGGACAGGTCTGTGTGCAAGATAACCGCAGTTATCTCAGGGCTCAGCTGGATGAGGATGCACTAGCTCATCCACACAGCTCTAAACAAGGCTCACTCCTCACTGGCCGTGTGGGTTTCTCTGTGCGTTTCTCCATTGGGTAGTTCATAGTAAGTTTGTTTATGGGGTTTTTAATTTCAGTTATTGTGATTTTCTTTTCTAAATTGATTTGGTTGTTCTTCAAAAATGTTGGGCTCTTTTTGATAACTAGTCCCTGCAGGTATTTTCAATCTTGTTAATAATTTCTTTACAATATATTTTCATGGTTTTATCTACACACTTCCTGAATTTCCTCTTATTGAACATTGGTAAATTCTCCAGCTATATTCCTGCCTCTTATTTTCCAGGGACATGCTCTAGTTCTTATATCCTGATAATTGTTAAAGAAGAATATACTTATTACCTGTATGCTGTTCCTTTTGCCACAGACTTTGGCAAGATATCCCTTCATCTTCATCATTTTTCTCAAACTTTTCTCGAACCTTTTTTGGGTATATCTTCATAAAGAAATCTTCCCGTGCTCATTTGTTTCTCTTTTTTGTACTTTCTTTGAATTTTTTCCTAGTGCCTTTCATTTGTCCCTGTGCTGTGGTAACCAAGTGGCCAGCAGTGACTTAGCTATGCATGGGTCCCCCAGAGGAGGAAGTCTTGATAAGTTTCGATTGGTGGCATTCCTGGTGATTCCTGGTATTGTAGAATGGGAATTCTAGGGCTCTGTGGGAGAAGTGGGGCTTCTCAGAGTGGTAAACCTACATTTACTTCATACCCCCTGGTGTAGGACCTCCTGGTGAGGGCCACGTGTTAAGTGGACCCTTAGCCCACTCTCATTTTATTCTCCTCACCTGCTGGTTCACCTCTAAATTCAAGTTCTCCTGGGCCATAAAGTTTATAACAAATAATGGGAATTAATTATAGCAGGAGTGATTTTCTTCAGATTAACTCATTGTGGGCAGTTTGTCCTGAAGAGTACTATACACTGCTAATTTCAGGTCTTACATTAGGTCTTTGATCCATTTTGAGTTGATTTTTGTATATGTTGTTAGGTTAAGGGTCAGACTGTATTATTTTGCATGTGGATATACAGTTTTCCCAGCACTGTTTGTTGAAAAGATGGTCCTTTCGCCTTCAAATGTCTTGGCACTCTTGTCAAAAATCATTTGACCACATACGGGAGGACTTACTTCTGCATTTTACATCAGTTCAGCTCAAAAATTATATGCAAAGCACTGGATAAAGGAGGAACCAAGGCAGAGGCTGGCTGAGATTCTGATGCCCTAAGCCTTAGGGCTAAGGTGATAAGAGTTGGGACTGAGATCATAGCAGGCTAGAAAAGGAGGTTGGTAGTGAGAGATTTTACAAAAATAATTGAAAGCTCTTGGTATCTTGCTGATGAAAGAACAGTGTGAAAGAGTCAAGTTAATTTTGTTTTTGAAGTTTTCAGCTCAAAGAATCATGAGAAGGCTAATGATTGATAAAATGAAAAGTCTAAGGGAATAAAGCTAATGGGATCTCATCAATTGTACTCTCTGACTAAACAGGAGAGGCCTAATTCTCTCCTTCCAACCTAAAATTTATTATTGATTTATATTGCTGTAGACCATTACTTTGGGAAAACCACGGATTATTTTCACACCTCCTAATGAAATAACTTTAGGTGCCCTTATGCTTGAAAGAAACAGGAGCAAAGGGAATGCAGAGTTAGCAACTGTCTCAATAAAGAGCTGGGTCTTAAACTGTAGTCTAAAGGCAAACAAACTATTTCAGTTTTTATAATGCAACACTTTTCACAATTACACAAACGTTTTTAAAATACCAGTGGAAAGAAATATCCGTATAGCATTATTAAAAATTCTAAGACATATTTCAATGAACACTTCAAATTGTGCTTGATATAGGCTGAAAATGAACTTAATTCTTACAATCTTTAGGAAATGATAGATTTGGGGGCCGAATGGACCCTGAGAGTCCAGCTCTGCCTGGGGCTCTAGCAACTATAATTCTCCCCAAGATGGAGGTTACACTTTTGAGAAATAACTCTTTCTCAGAGAGGGAGGGGTTTAGGGAGCACTAGTCTAACTTTCTTAACAAGTGGTTCAAAACTAAGTACCCAGCTCTGATCACCTGTATTCTCAAGTGAATTACTCATTAAAAACACTGGTTTCAGACACTCATTGAAACCTGCAGAATCACTGTGATATTGGGGACATGTGTACCAGGGGGATGAAAAGAGATGTGAGAAATGGAGATGGAAAGATTATGAATTTTTTGTAACTGTTTAATTCCCCTAGACTTAAAATGGACCATGTTACTTGCTAGTGGAGAATGCCAAAAAGTGATGATCTTTTCAGTTTCCAGATAGTTGCATACACCTAGGAGTAGACCTCTGAAACTGCCACTTGCGATATTAGACACACTGCTTTCTTACATGGCTTCATACATATTTAGATGAGCTCAATTTTACTGTTATCTAAAATTTGGATATAATTTTTGAGCTAAATTGACATACAAGGGCTTTTTGTACCTAGTCTATGTTGTTATATATTAAGGGGAAAATGGATATCTGGAAATTTACCAGGTATCCAGCATTATTTGGATGTTTATAAAAATTCAGTAAGAATTATGTTATGACTTTTCTGCAGAAATTTTCCAGCTGATCTCAGGCATTTGAGACAGTGAGATGAACTTCCCAAAGTTAAATACTTTCTAATAGAAATAATTGCAGTGTGAAGAATATACAATGAAGCTACAGCAACGGTATTTAATTTGTAAATAATGGTTTTAGAACCACAATAATATTTTAGGTATATAAAAATAATATTTCAGGTATTTCTCATCCATTTTTCACCCAGGAGCTAAAATTCTGAACTGTACATGGACAAGATAACTTATATTTACACATCACCTTATACTCTATGAAATCTGTATCCTACCCATTATCTAGTTGATATTTGTGAGTCCTCTGCTTTGGACCAAGCCCAGTTGATATTTTTATCCTAATCTCTTAGAAAGAAGCCTTATTGTTGTTACATAATACAAGTTCAACATCATCAAACTTTCTGGCGAATTCTTCTTGATGAAATTAATATTTACCCTACCTTTTGATTTTATATTTTGGGTTTTAAGTGCATTTTGTTTAATAGGATGTCAGTATAGTTTTCCACTTTTTTATTATTTGACCGGCATAGCATTCTGTGCCCTTCTAATCTCAATCATTCTGTGCCCTTCTAATCTCAATCATTCTGTGCCCTTCTAATCTCAATCTTTCCACATCACCACGCATTGCCTATGGCTTTTATATAAAAGTGTGTGGCCGGGTTTGGGGATTTGAAGAGCAGAAGGATAGCTAGAACTCAAAGATACTGACCTTGGTGAAAGGAGATGAGGGTTGTGACTTAAAAATGAGAACACACTTACGTTTAAAGACACGACAAGGTAACTTCGGCGCCTTGTCCAGACTGGCAGAAATTCAGCCTGTTCAGGTCTTTCCATGGGCTTCTCCGGGATTAATCGGGAGGCGCCTCCTGTGTGCTCCCACACCAATCGATTGCCAACGCCAGCTCTTGGCTTTTCCCATTTGCTCTTCTATTCTAGTCCCGTTATGGCTCTACCTGCCCATGGGCACTGCTAGTGCCTGGTATAAACACTCTAATGTCCTTGCCAGGGGCACCCACAGAGGACACTCCCAACGTTTCCAGTTAGAGGCTCTTCCAGTTCTATGTAGAAGGGGCCGAGGCTCATCAAATTGACTGGAAGCACAAAAAAATCTTGCCTTGAAGCTAAATTTGCTTGGCTTGTACCAACTTATGTGTCCGTAGTATATTTACTTAGCTGTAACTTATAAGGCTTTCTCAGGATATTTGCATTTATATTTTTAAATAAAATTGAGAGAATGTAATACTTTAATAAAATATTTTAATTTTTTCATTTTCAGTGATGTAATTATTTAGCATACAGTGACTTAAGTGGGATGAAAGATACTGATGTAGGATAATGCCATTCCTCACCACGCACACACACAACTTGCGGTGCCCCCCCCCCCCCCCCGTGCTTTCAATTCTTGGCATATCAGAGCCAGGAGGATTCTGTTCCTCTGCAGCCATGTGCTACACGTGCTGGCTCAGGTTCCAAAACAATTAGTTATTCCCAGACTCTCAAATTGCTTTCATGAAGTAATTTCCTGTTCTGACTCTTCTAGGCATAAAACCTCAGGTCCAGTTTCATACTACCTGCCAAAATATTTACCCTAAGCCCTTCTATGGTCAATGTTCCACCCTTCCTCCTGATTGCCAGACGATACTTGCTGTGCATGTCAAAAAACGTGAACAGGTAATTGAGAAGGGAGTAAATGGGAAGTAATGGATAGAGAGAGGAGGACATTGGAGGTGTTTTAGTCACTAACAGTGCTGGCACCGCAGCTGTGCTGGCAAGAAATGTCCATTAAGTCAGTTCTAGTGAAGAAGGTGGTTCAGAAGATGGACTCATTTATTTGTGGTTTCACGTGATTTAGGAAGTCCTTATGAAGCTGGATCTGGCCTCTGTACCATGACACCGAATTAAATCTTGGAGACAGAGTTTTGGGTGAAATAGAAAAGAATAGCTTTATTGCTTTGAAAGGCAAAGGGGGCCACAGCAGGCTCGCGCCCTCCAAACTGCGTGTCCCGACCTGGAGGGGGTAGTGAGAAGCTTTAGAGGAATGGTTCAAAGAGGGCGTGGTCAGCTCGTGGACATTGTTCTGATTGGTTGGTGGTGAGGTAATGGGGAGTCAGCATCATCAGCCTTGTGCTTCCAACTGTCTGGGGTCTACAGGCTTGCGGGCAGCATACCGTTAACTCCTCCCACGTGGCAGGGGTTTCTGTATCTGCAAAACAACTCAAAGATACTGGTCTGTGTATCCCTTTTTAGGGGGAACCAGGACCCTGCCCCAAGGCTGCACTATTTTTTCTTTGACTGTTCCTCCCTGGTCTCTGCATCCCCTCCCTTCCTTAATTAGCAACTGTTTGGACCTGCTCCTTGGAACTCAGGGAAGGTCAGGGAGGCTGAATGAAGCCCATTTCTGTAATCCAGAAATGGGGGACACAGAAAGGCTTTTGTGCCCAGGAGATCCCGCTCAGTATCACTTACTGGATGAATGAATAAGGGCATTCTGAGAGAATTTGGTGGCAGGGGAGCGGTTTTCTAATAATCAAGAACTTCCCTGGTTTCCTTTGAACAGAAAATGGAATATATTCTCTGATAGCTAATTCAAATATACAAACACTAGTTTTGGATGATCTAGTTTTTTAAAAATTGTCTTTATTATTCTTTTGGTCTTCTGATGATTTCTTCTTCCCTCCTGCCCTCAAGGTTTTTCTCTATTCTGTATAGTAGATACATATTTTCTGCATAGAATAATAGTATTGCCTTGTGACTATCAAGAACAAACATTGCAAAAGCCTATTTAATATGAACACAAGCAAAGTCCAGCACCAGCCTCTGTGCATTCATCTCATAAGAAAGAATATATTTTCTCAATATATTTAGAATTATGAATACAAGTATCTTGAGGAAACATAATCTATTTCAGCTAAGTAAATAAAATAAGGGAGCAATACGTCTCTACAGGCCATGCAAATGTCAATAATATTTTATGGGGCTTGCAAGCTTCCCTCCTAAAATTCTCATAAGTTTTGATTTCTAAAACTCGTATATGAATAAATTTTATGTTAAACTAGAAAAAAGAAGTCATGGTATGTAAACTCTATGCCAACATTAAGACCCTTAGGGAGGCAAACTCAGTATGAAGCTGTAATTGTCATAGATATCAGTAATCCTTTAAAAGAGGCTTAAAATAATTGTGCTATGAATTTTGTACTAGAAAGATGTTTCTTCTAGAGTGAAATAAATTGGATTAGTAACATACTATGATGATGCAAGCTATCTTAGTACTGCGCTGTCAAGTCTTTGTTTTTGTTTTTTTGCAATCAATTTTTCAAACAGCATCTTAAATTCAGTCAACCGATTTCCAAAACCACAAGCAGTGCTTTTCAATCTTGACTAGGAAGCAAGGTGTCGACAGTGATGGACTGAAGGCAGGTAAAATAGGACAGGAAAGTACCCATTGAAGTGGACAGTTAGTTTTGATGCAAAAGCTGATTTAATAAAGATACGCGTACAGACATTACAGGATTTCAAAAGTAAGCAGAGATGAGAAGTGGAGACGTTAGGAGCTCATGACATAATTCAGGATGTGTGAGATGGTGGAAATTTGATGAAAATATTGATTATCTTTCTCTAAGACAAGCCCGTCAGGTGGTTGAGCTGTGCATTACAAACATATTAAAGTATCAAAGTTGATTTCTATAATCAGAGGGTTTTGCAGGTATAGTTACATGGCCACAGCAGGCAATTACATTTTCCCATAACTGTTGTAGCAACGCTACTGTGCTCTGTGGTATAACGACACACTTGTGCTATAAAAGCCTAAACCAGGGGGCTTCCCTGGTGGCGCAGTGGTTGAGAGTCCGCCTGCCGATGCAGGAGACACGGGTTCATGCCGCGGAGCGGCTGGGCCCGTGAGCCATGGCCCCTGAGCCTGCACGTCCGGAGCCTGTGCTCCGCAACGGGAGAGGCCACAACAGTGAGAGGCCCGCGTACCGCAAAAAAAAAAAAAAAAAAAAAAAAAAAGCCTAAACCAGCATCTTGATTTTAGCTAAGAAAAATATGTTTCAGAAATACTTAGTGATTTGTTCAAAGTTTTAGGTTTTGGACCAGAGCAAGTTTATTTTCCTAAAGTTGTTGAACCCCCGTTTTGTTCATTTGTAAAATGAAGATGCCTCTGATTTTGATTTAGTCATAATCTAATCAGATAAACAATAATTTACTGAAAGTCCAACTACAATGTGGCTAGCATTGTGGAAATTTCCTTGGAATATAAAATAAATGAATTGCACAGTCCTGAGTTAATAAATTGTAAGTTAGATTTTTGTTGGGAGAAGGCATTTACCCATAATTCAAAGATGGCGTTCATTCAGGCAGAAGTTCTGAAATATTTTGGTCTCAAAAGCCCTATCTTCTTCTTTTGTCTAACAGATAGACAGATGTACAGACATGGCTAAGCTTGCTTATTTTCCTTGAATTCGGGAAATTCCTTGAATTTCCCGCGGCACGTGGGATCTTCCCGGACCGGGTCACGAACCCGTGTCCCCTGCGTCGGCAGGCGGGCTCGCAACCACTGCGCCACCAGGGAAGCCCAGCCCTATCTTCTTTTAAAAAATACTGAAGACCTCAAAATGCTTCAGCTTATTTAGCTATATCATTCAATATTTATCATATTAGACATTTAAACTGATAAAATTTTAAATAGCTATTTATTAATTCATAGAAAAATTACCCTGAAAACCAATTATGTGTTAACATAAAGCATACTTAAAAAAACTGATTAAAGTGAACATATCTATTAATAAATATTAAAATAACAATTAGGGGAATTACATTGTTTCACATTTTTGTAAATCTAATGTCTAGTTTATTAGGGGACAGCTGGATTCTCACATGTGCCTCTGCATTACATCTTTGCAGTGTGTTCTTATGGTTGACGTATATGAAGAAAATTCAGCCTCACAGAGAAATGTAGTTGGAAAAGGGAAGAGTGTTTTCATAGCCTTTTCAGATGGATACTAGCGCAAACTTCAAAAAGCGATAGTTTCTTAAAGGTTACTTGCAATGGGGAATGTGAAACTATATCAATGGAGTTTTTGTATTCTGTTAACATTAACATCTATTAATGTATTTTGCTCTTCAAATGCCTCTTTTACCCATGCATAGTTATTTAACACCAAACATCACTAGATGACCGTTACTGGGTCACGGGTATATGCTGCTCTTCCAAATACGAACATATTTCATTATTCAATGTCAAAAAGCACACTTGTTCACATAAACAACAATCACATTGAAAAATTATTTAAGTATGAGGAACTGTCAGATACACAGTGATGGATACATTTTTGTTTGATCGGAGGTGGAATTTTATCTTTGGCAGCAAATATTTTCAATTTGTTTTCCTTAAAGTCAAAAGATTCACTATGTTCTTCCTGCAGAAAAGTCAGCAGATTCACTGCGTTCTTCCTGCGGAAAAGATATGTATTCAAAATGTTACATTTTTAAAAATTAGCAATTTTGAGCGCCTCATCAAGGAGACTTTAAAGGAAAATTGTTTTTTTTACCCCCGAGAATGCATGGAGATGAATTATACAATGACTACTAACAGCTGAGGTTTGGTGCCATTGTCTTGATTTGGGATAAAGCATCAGCAGTTTTATTCACCACTGCCTTTGCACTATCAATGCAACTGTCAACACAGATGTTTCAGTATGTCATAAGATTTAAAAGTCATCCAACATTTGGATATTTCAGTACTTCTTGCATTTGTTGCCAAGCATTCGCATGAAAGAAGATCTGTGATGATTGGTCCATGCTGACGCTGAACGAATTCAAGGAAAATAAGCAAGCTTAGCCATGTCTGTACATCTGTCTATCTGTTAGACAAAAGTGAGGTTCTGTAGAAAGATATTAACTCTGTTTCCTTGTTTAAAGCTAAAACTTTCTATCAGCAAGTTACTATATGGTTGGAAAGCAACAGTGTCCTGGGTTTGTCTTTTTTTTTTTAAACTACTTTTCAACCAGTAGACATTCAGCAATGGCAGCTGACTAAAGGCATTGCTTTATTAGTTTCTCAGGTCTTATGTGTGCTTCTCCAGCCAATACAATACAATAACCTACTTTGTAACATGTTTCAGTGACTGTCATTTTTAATTTGAAAAGTGTAACAAATGACTTTTAGCTTTTGATTTTGTTTTGTTTTGCAATATTATTTTTTGTTTATTCAAAATTTTCCCAGTTAAATAGTTATATGTAATAACTATATAATTATATAACATTATCTCATATACTTTTACAACTATTATATTAACATGTGTTATTTCGCCATAAAATAAAAAAATATTATTTTTTTTTAATATTTAAAGACTCATTGTAGACCTTTATTAGGAAAATTAGAAGACTTGCTTTCTCAACCCAACTGCACAGTTTAACATCTAACGATGCTGAAAAAGAAATTGGAATAACAGAGTTCTCTGACTCATGGAAGTGAAGGATCTACTCCAAAGAAAATGAACTAAACTCTAAATAAGAAACAAAAGTATAATGAAATCTGTTCTTTCCCAGGCTTCAGAGATGTTAACATTTAACTGACTGTTATGCAATAGGACATTTTTGAATGGTATTATTGCATTTGTTCAGTTGTGGCATAATTTTGAGGTCGATCATTAAAGAAAAAGAACTGAATTTTTCAACCATAAATGTGATGAACTCTTTAAAATCCGAAAATTAGCTGTTATAGCTTTCAAACTAGATATGCAAAAGCCACCAAAGCATCTTACAAGGTAAATTGTCACAGTGGCTGGAGAGGACACACAATACTGAGAGAGTTTTAGCTTTTAAAGAGCATATTAACATCTACATTTAAAATATTCAATACTTCCCAAACAATTATTTGTCTCAAAATAATGTTGGCGATCAAACTGTCACAATAAAACTACCAGAAAGTATTTTTCTTCCTAAATCACAATAGGGCAAATTATTGACATCAACGAGGCTGAAGGAAAGATAGCTTTTGTCTTCTTTTCATTTCTTATGCGAAGCTTTTTCATTTGATTCAGAGTAGATTTCTCCTTTCCATAAATAAGAGACCGCTTTGAAATATCAGTTTCATTCTTTTCTCCAACTTTGGATATAGACAGTGTAATGGTGATGGAGAAAATGAGGCTTAGTCTCCTCCATCTCTGACAAATGTCCATCCTTCACAGTAAGAAACCTATATTATAAATATATTTTATTTCATGGGAAATACTGTTAAATTTCATAATACTTACACTTTTATCTATGTGTGTGTATTTATAAAATAGGACAGAGAAATGTACTAATTCTAGCTGTGCTTCCATGTAGGCTCAAGACAAAATTCAAGGTTTCAAAACTAGAATGTATTGGACAAAAATGGGGTTACAGGGATTATAGCAGGGAAAATTAAAGATAATATGTCATTTTAGTAGGATTATGAAACACTTTAGCCTTTGGGTCTCATGAAAGGGTCTCATGGACCCTAGGGGCCCTTGACCATAACTTCAGCCTTGAAGAACGCTGGGTTAGGGGAATAATAGCTGTAATAACAACAACAAACAATCTAAAACCTCAGTAATTTCACATTATTAAAGTTTACTACTGCTTGCTCATTTAGCCTAATCAGGAAAAGGCTGTACTCCACACATTCATTTAGGAATTGGAGCTGATGGGGTTCTGCGTTGCCAATGTCTGCCTTCTGAGGTTGACCAGGGGAGAAAGTGGGAGTGGATAATTTTTTCAAGAAGTTTTTATGAGCCCAGCCTTTAAGTAAACTTCAACGCTTTGTCCACATTTCATTAGACATGGTATCCTCAGTTGCAAGGGAGGCTGGAAACATAGTCAGCTGTGTGCCAGGAAGAAAAAGATGCAGGTTTAGTAAATAGGAGGTCAGTCTTGAATATAGCACCTAATTTGATAGATTTCCTGTGAGAGCCTCTGAATTGGAAAAGTGTAGGTATAAAGCATTGTACATATGTCAACAATATAAGAAAATCACGTCGGTGTAATGTAATTTCAATAACATTCAATAACATTTATTGTGCATGCATTATGTCCAAGCAGTGTCCTTTGTCCTGGATAAAGGGAGGAAGAATAGACGTAAAGGCCCTTGTAGAGCGTACTTCCTTATATGGGAGTAGGTGGTCAATAAAAAGCTAACAACTGGCAAAATAATTGTGATAAAAGAAACCACGAAGGGAGAAAAGAAAGTGGGAGTCAAAGAAAATGGGAGTCAATGACCCTTGGAGAGGGTCATCCAGAAGACCTTTCCTCAGAGATATTTGAGCCAAGAACTGAAGGATGAGAAGGATTCACAGGTGCAGAGCCCTGGGGAGAGATACTGAAGACAGAGAAAAGAGCAAGGTCAAATTGCCGAGGATGAGAACAGCCTAGAACGTTGTAGAAATAGAAAGGGTCCATGTGTTTTGAGAGGAAAGAGCAGAGGTTAGCAGTCTAGGGTATGTTGGCCCAGGCGGTCTGGGGCAAGAACACACAGGACTTTATAGTCCATTACAGAGAGTTGTGGCTTTAACTTAAGGGCAATGGAAAGCCAGGTGCATTTCATGATTTGATTTGTATTTCTCAAAGTTTATTCAGGTTGCTTAGTGGAGAATAGATTTGGGGAGCTGTAGAGTAGTAGATGACTATTAAGTCCAAGGTCATTGTGCTTCTGCATAATAATTTATGTCATTGCCCTGGACACCCTGAAGCAATAAGTCAATCTCAATATTCTTAAATTCAGTGTAGGCTGTTTTTAAAAATTATGTCGTTTATTTTCTGTCATTTATTTTACAGCTCGTAGGGGCCATGTGTTATCGTGATTGTGGTATTACTGGTGCCTAATTCAAATGGAATTGCAGAAATGATTTTTTCCTAAAGATTTTTTTTTAAACAATCAGTGCTCTCACCATTAATACAACGACAAAAATACATTTTCAATTCTCAGAACTGGAATTTCTCTCAACGTTGTCTAGCATGAGTTATAAAAATGACAAATCTTCGCCTTCAAGCTAGAGAAGAAAATACTAACTACAGTCCCACAAGAATCATAGCAACAGCCATGCAAGGCTGAAGCATTCTCATCAAAAAGGAGATAGTGAGTAGCAATGCTGACCATTATGAAAAGTAGTAAAAAGGATATAATAAAGAATCCAGATAACTGGGGTAGGCAAGCTTGGTGGGTGGGTCTCTTCAATACCAATAAAAGTGCTTAACCGTGACAGCCAATCTGAGTAATTCTATACAAAACTGTTCTTTTCTTGTACATAGTAGGTATTACATATACATTTCTTGAAAGAATAACCAAATATCCATTGATTTAGATGAAGGAAAAAAATCTCTGCCAGGAGGAGGCCTGACCCAAGTAGACTATGTTTCCTCATTTCTGTTTCTTTCATGGATATTGCATGCAGGTATTTCTTTCTGTCTTTCTTTTCCAAAAAAGCAAAAGAACTGTTTTCAAAACAGTTATACAAAGGAATTTGTATCTCGATTCAAAATTTATTACCACTGGTATTCTACTAGTGTCCTGCAATAAAGTGAGTCTAAGTAGGTGATATAACTAAATTGTAGGGGGGCCAATCCAGGACTTTCAGATTCAACAGATCAGTGCACATTGCTGTTTAAAAACAAACACACAAAAAATTCAATATTTTCTTTAGTAGAAAAAACAAAAAAACCTGTAGTGACGAGAAGTACCCTAGTAAAATCAGCCTGCGGTTATGGATTTGGTGCGTTCACACGCACAGATGCACTAGGAAGCACACTTAGGTACACACGGACATACACGCACACATGGTCTTAATATCCAGGACTAATTCTATCCAGAAAGAGTGCTACCCTTTCATATTTCAGCCCTAGGCCATTATTGAGTGGTGTCTTATGAAACATTTCTAACTTTGTAAGATTTTTGATTTATCACTAATACCCTAGTAGCAAAAAGTAATTAAAATTCACAATCATCTTTTATATTGAATACCATGTGTCTCCAAGATAAATCATAGCCTCTGATGCTCTCACCCATAAATAAGAGAAAATCGATTCAAAGTAACTGAGATTATAGGGATGTGTATTGTTTCAAAAGAGCAAGAAACCCAGAGAAGTGCAACTCCAGGCGAGGTGAGTACAGTGCCCCAGTGATATTCTTAAGGACTCACGGTTCTCCATGGTTCTATTCTGCTCATCATAAGAGTCAGCATTTTCTTACCTTAGCGTCTGTCAACATCACAAGTTGCCCACCACACATGGTCCCAAAGGCGCCAACACAAACATGACCACAACTTGAGCTGGGAAAACTGTATGCCTTGTGTCTGTTTAGTATCAAGGAAAACGTTCTCAGAAGCCCTCAAGTAGGCTCACCTTTATGTTAACGCTGGCTGTAATCAGACAAAATAATTGTATCTAGAAGAGATGGAAGTTTACCCAAACCTTGAATTATCTATGGATACATTTTACAAAAACATCTGTTGTCTGATTATAAAGAAAATGAGTAAGATTTTTACTTGGTTATTAGATGAAGTAATGACATGGGGAGGTTTTTTAAAATGGCTTCTTGATAAAAATCCTGTAGTAATAACATTACATTATGTAAATTAACATTTCAGTCTTAACATTATCATGCACTTTTTATTTAATCATTTAATTTCCCCTCGTATGTTTTATAAGGCACATTCCTGAATAATTTAATGGTATCTTACTCAACCTCATTTTAAGTCCTAAATGCAGAATAAGACTAATTGTCTTTTTCTCAATTTTTAAGATCCTGACTTTAAGGACCTTGGAGTTTTGAAACCATTACCAGGTTGGTAAAAGAGATATTTAATACCGTTCAGAGGCCTTTGTTTTCTGCTATGATATATACTTTCGGTTTATTACTCAAGCTCCATTTTTGTATGTTTGGCATTTCGTTATTTAGTGTGTGAGTTTGAGATGGGCGGCCCTGAAGGCATTGTGGAGTCTATACAAATTATGAAGGAAGGCAAAGCTTCTGCTAGCGAGGCCGTTGATTGCAAGTGGTACATCCGAGCACCTCCACGATCCAAGGTCAGTCTCAAGGTGAAATGCAGGTTTGACAGTTGGCCTGCCAAGTGTCTCCAGCGTGCACTGCTTTGAACCAACTGGACATGCTTCGTTCATTTCAGAGTGCAATCATAAGCTATCATTTTCTTTTAGTTTTGAATTGCAAATCGCCTTCCTCTGTTTAATGTAACTTTCAAGGTCATAAATAATATGGAGAGGATGTTGGAGAGCTCATTGGATAACCTGGATAAGAGACTCTGGGGTAAATCTATCTCTCTGAAAAGTGCATTGAAATGTCACATATAAGCTATGGTTCTGAGCATAACTTATGTCCTTATTGTCAGTATCTGTAGTTTACTTGCTTTTTAATCTAAAATCACATCTATGGAAGAAATTGTCCAGGGCTCACAAAGTCATGTGTCTCTGGAATATAAAATAAACCTGCAACAGGGCTGAGGGACAGACAGTGGTGATCAGGACCATGAAAAAGAGACAGCAGGTCCTTAACTGCCTATTAAACTCCTTGATGATCATCATGAGAAAATGTTGGTCCAGCATCACCAAGTCCTCCATTTTCTTCATAATATGCCCAAAATCTAGATTTTATGTTGATTACCTTGATTTTTTTTAATTTTATCTTTTGGCCATGCTGCACAACGTGTGGGATCTTAGATCCCCGACCAGTGATCAAACGCGCATCCTCTGCAGTGGAAGCATGGAGTCTTAACCACTGGACTGCCAGGGAAGTCCCTGATTACCTTGATTTTTAAATGTTGACGATAAATTTTAAAAGTGGGAAACATTAGACGTATTAAACTAAATATATTGTGGGCCAGATTCAGACTCAGATCACTGTTTTGGAAACACTTGTTTAGAACAACCCCATTCATTCTATTATGGATGTATCTTAAGAAATATTGGGATGAGTAATTTTGTGCCAGTAGCCGTCACAGGTTTAGAGTGTCTGTTATTTGCTTATTCTCCCTTTATTGTCATCCTTCATTTATAGAATATAGTTACAACCAAGCTTTACTGATTTATTAGATTTGGAGTTGCCCATTTGTTGAGGTTGAAACAGTTTGTTATTTAATTAATTGACTTAGTGATGCTATAAACTCTCAAGCACTGTGCTGAGGAAATGAAAAATTATGCTGTCCTCCTGTTTCCAGTTTAATCCTTAGACAACTATGTATCAAAATAATCCATGGAATATGACAAGATCATTATGGTATTTATAAGGTGTAGTAGAGTGAGGGAAAGGACCACATATAGCTGGTGAGGAGAATCAAGGGTGGAATCAAATTGCATTGCAGGGCGTCCTCTGAATCTTAATGAGAAATGGTGCTGTCAGGTAGACAAGGTGGGAAAGTCTTCATGTAGAGTGAATAGCATCTGGAAGGTCATAGGATCATAAGAGAGCATGCTTTTTCAGGAATTAAAGGAACGGCATGTGACCAATGAAAGCAGAACTATGGAGGTGAGTGGTTAAGCTGAAGGGCTCTGTCCATTCCCCTAAAGAGCCCAGATTTATCCTGAGTGTGTTAGTGATACATGGAAGAGTGTGAAACAGGAAAGTGATGTGATCAGATCTGCATTTTTGAAGAACAGATTTTCCCTGTCTAGAAAAGACAGAGGTGTTAACACCTCAAGCTATAGATACAAAAGAATTTGGTGGCTGGATATTTAGGATGAGGGAAAAATAAAACTCATGTCTGAGGGAGTTGGTATTTCAGGAAGTATTTTTGTCCTTCTTCACTTGATTGCCCGTGAATATGTCTTTGGGGTTCGCATATAATTTGGCAGGGTGGAACACTTTCCCCAAGCTTCTGGTTATGGAGATTCAGACCATGGTCCAAGTTCCAGCTTTGCCACTGCAGGTCTCTTTGCATCTGAACAAGTCTTTAAAAAGTTAATTGCATTATGAAGAAAGACACAGTGATTCCTCCTTCAAAAAAAAATCCAAGGCTACTGGTGACATAAAACCCAACCCACTACAAAGATAATGTGAGAGCTAGATTGCAGTTGATTATGCTCCCTTACATAATCTGTGGGTTCACATGTGCTGTTTATTTTCCTTAAACTCTATGAGTGAAAGATTTTATAGATTTTTTTTCAACAGGGAATATTTGAGTCCCACCTCATGGTCATAACTAGCACCTTTGTCACCTCAGTGTCAAAGAGACAGTTTCTATGGAATTGCAAACACACAACCATTTCCTTCCAGCTGGTGAATAGACTGTCTTCGGTACAATTGCAGATCAACAATACCCAGTGTACCTGCCTGTTACAGAATTTGGCATTCTGTGACCCAAAGGGGAAACCACCTGCAGAGCTGGACAAAGCCGCCTGCAGAGCTGGCTCTATTGTGACAGACTTTCTCTGTTAAATTAAAGGTTAGGGGATAGGAAGTGGCTTTGAATAACTGTCGAGAAAAGCAAGAACTGGAGATGACAGCCTATGTGGGCTTTCTATTTATATGGAGTTCCTAGCAGCCTCGGAGAACAGACTATCAAAGCGCAAGTTAAACCTGAAATGGCTCATGTGAATATTTGAATGATAACTAGTGACGGAAACATATTACACAATGAAAGTGCAAAATAGCTACTGGGGTTCTATTAAAATTTACATCAAGTGTATGTTGCTCCTCAGCCTCTTCACAAACAGAAAATACAATATCTGATATTTCCTTTGTTTGAGAATTGTAATACGGATGATCGCCTTTAATTAGAATGTGATTAACCCAGATTTCTTAGAAACTGGAATACCAGAGCCAGAAAGAAAGTTGGAAATACGTTACTGATGTGTCCTTTAACAGATGAATACGTTGAGTCAGGATAGTGAAGTTGGTTAACGATGGGATGTCGAAATATGCCTCTGTAAGCAACGCTTTGGTTTTCATACAGATTCTAGAGCAAGGGTGGTAGGAGAGTATTATGGTGTCTAGTTCTGGATCTGGTCCAGGAGAGAATCATTAGAGAAGAATGTTGGATGAGCCCATCGTGGTAACAATGTCAGTTTCATGAAGGCTGAGACTTATTTCTCTCTAGATACCCAGTACCAAGAAAAATCTGTCATTCAGTTAAAACGCGTGGAAAAAATAAACTGATGTATACATATCTAGAAAAATGGACATGGTGACAATCTTCAAGCATATGAAGAACTGTTAGGAGACAGAAATAAGAGGATAAGGCTTAATCTGCATGTTTTCAAGTACTGCAATTTATTTGTATGCTTGAATCTAGAGAAATATTCAATATTAAGAAGGTTTTTGTTTTTTATTTTAATAATGGAGATGCCCAAAGATCAAATGAGATTCCATGGGAGGAATCCAAGTAAAATTTGGCAGGGATTTTATATAATAATTAAAAAGTCAAGTAATTTTTTGGCATAGATAATATTAAACTCCTTTTCAGACCAAAACTTGATGAATCTATGATAAGTAACTGCTTAAATATTTGATTAGTTAGTAAAAGGGCTGAAGCCAGTTCTCCATGTCCTGACTCGAAGTCCAGTGTGATGTCACAAAACCACACTATTTGGGGAAATTGTCAAATTTGTTAAGACAAGAAAATAAATAAATCAAAAGACTTTTAAAAGTGTATACATGAAGATAATTAATTTAATGATTAAGGTCTTGGGAGAATAAAACTAGCTTTTATTAATTACCCATCATTTAAAACTTCAAATTAATTTTTAAATGTTACTTAATTCAAAATACTTTGATAAAAAACAGAAAAACTTGACAAATACAATAAATCAATCTTTTATAGTGAAGTTGAGTTTTCAGCCTCATATGACCTTAGCAAAAAAACACAGTCCAGCTCACCAATATTTCTTTTTTTGTTTGTTTGTTTGTTTGTTTGTTTTTTGCGGTACGCGGGCCTCTCACTGCTGCTGCCTCTCCCGCTGCGGAGCACAGGCTCCGGACGCGCAGGCTCAGCGGCCATGGCTCACGGGCCCAGCCGCTCCGCGGCATGTGGGATCTTCCCAGACCAGGGCACGAACCCGTATCCCCTGCATCGGCAGGCGGACTCTCAACCACTGCGCCACCAGGGAAGCCCGTATTTCTAACCTATAGATAATATATGGGCATTGTTTGAAGCTGCTCAGTTTGTGGTAATTTGTTATGGGATCAAGGAGAAAATTAATGCACCAGGCAAAGGGTAGCAACAATAATTGTTGACAATGATAAGTTTAGGGATTCTAAAGATTGAGTCTGCTCTTATTATCTCCAAAATGAAAATAAAAATTGGGTAAACAGATTGAAAATCTTAACTGATTAGATAACTACCAGTGTTATGGTTCAACTTTGTTTTTAAATGAAATCTCAGTTTTGTAGCATCAGATTTTGGAGGGTTACTCAGATGGACCTGAAATATTTTGATACTTGTCTGTGCATGCCAGAAAACCATTTTAATATGGCTGTATCTGGGTTTGTTGTGTGGGGTGTGTGTTTTTTCAATAGTATGATGTTCTGGTTTTTTCCTCCAAATAAAGTGCTACCCTCTAAATTCATGGGATATTCTACCTAAAATTATAAGGCCTGGCAAGTCCAGCCACAAATAAAAAGCAACCACAGAAATCCTGGGTTACACGCTTTTTAGAATGTAGCTTTAGTTATCAAAGTGTAAAGCAATATGGAAACCATGGTTAACGTTTTTCAGACTGTGGTGTATTTAATTTGTATTTATCATGGAGAAAACGTTTCTGGCAAATCTTAAATAATTGCGCCAAACAATGTTTGTATTTTGCATATCATTGTGACATGAGAGGAGAGAGCCGGTTGAATGGTTGGTATTACACATTTGTAAGTATATTAACTTAGTAAATCGTTAGCTAGATTTACTTGCTTTAAGTATATGAAAGGGATTCTGCTGTCTACATTAGTGTGATTTGGAAGACAGATATCACTAGAAATTGTTTATGTGTTCTGAAGCCTCCCACGTCCTATTCAATAAATCATTTTGTCAGCTCCAACTCTTTGTGATTGATTAGAAAGAAGAATGCCTCAAAATGATTCACGGAGAGGAGATTGTAATCTGACTATTTTACTGGAGTTATATATGATTCTGTTTATCACTTTCTCTTTTCTTCAGCAGAGAGACTAACGCGCTTTCTGTGGTTTTCTACCTTGAGTGAAAACATTGTCATATGGCATTCTTCCCCTTAGTGATATTACGGCACAAGGTTTAAGCTGATGAGATGTCATCTAAATCCTAATGTAGGGAGGGTTTTTATATGATATATACTATAGCTAGTGTGGGAAAACTTGAGCACTTTTCTGGCTAATGGCATTTGGCTTTTGCAGCAACACCTCTGTGCCCAGTAAAGCTAATACCCACTGGAATATTTTACTTCTTTTTTTAAACTATTAAAAAAAATTTTAATGATTGAATGCTTCAGAAGTGAATATATAAAATCTAGTGACTGTAATCGTTCACTTCCTCTATGAATAGTATTCTGTCTAATAAGAATAGTCTTTCGATACAGAAGGTTCTTCGACTTCAGCCATTGCCCTTCATGTAAGAATGCAAACCATTCACCTCCCGTGGAAGTTCACACTCTCTAGAACTGTCAAATGAGAACACATGGGCCGAATATGCAAATTGTCTTTCTAACTACAGCAGTATTCTTCTATAAGATAATCTTATTTTTAAAGAAAATTTAAGACAGCCATTTACTTCAGAGAGACACATTTATTTTCTGTGAACGTTATTCATATCTCAATCGTCAATATGTTTCTTAGCCCCTTTAGAAATGCTTATTTGTCGATTTTGTTGGAGTTTGTTTTTATTCAAGACTATAACATTCTTTCTGGAATATCAGTCTTTGAAAATTTTCAAAAAATTTATATGCAGCTGCAAAGTTTGATACTAAGGAGAAAAGTGTCAGGCATATCTGAGTTCAATACCAATCTATTACTAAAGGGCCTGTGTCACTTTGAGAAAGTTACTTAGCTTTTCTAAACCTTGGTGTGTTTTTTCATTTTAAAATAGTTGTTATAATAGTGTGTATTACTGTTGAGAGATTTGAGTGAAATAATGTGTTAGCTCAATGTCTTAAGTTATTGCCAGTACACGACGCAAATACTAAGTTAGTATGTTAAGTTGTGTTTCTGAAATAATTGTTCAGACATGTTCGGCCACTGAATCACTCAACCTGAAAATGTCACAGGATCAAATATCTTTCTTTCTTGAATCAGTCAAGTGATTACTTTATTTTTCTTTCTGTGGGGATGGTGTTTGCTTTTTATAGCTTTGTAAGGGCATTGGAGGGAGGGGTTTTCAGTTACCCTACTCAGTGTTTTCTCCTGTTAGTAACTATGTACGTTTACAATTGTAATTGCATATTCTTTTGAGGTCTAATAAACTATGTTGGAGTCATTGTATAGTATTTGAGAATATAGATATATATTTGATTTTTGTTGCATTTAACAACTTTTTTACTTTCTAAGAATACCTAGATTTTATAGGTATTTACATTTTTTATATTTTTATAGTGTTTTCAATTTGTTTACTTTTATTCAGGATGGGGCTAGTGAAGCGCTCTTTAAAACAAAAGTTTAGGATTTTAATACTACTTAAGGCTTTCACGTTGATTTACTTATTTTCCTTGAGCAAAAGCTATTTTGTCTCCTGTGCTCCAGCTTCCTGGTAAAGGTCATCTAACTACAGACCCAGTTCCTTTTTACAAATCCTTGTGAAAATTTGAAAAACAAACCAGTTAGTAGAAACTTGGAAGGTTTAACATTTTCAGATATGCCTTCCTAGGGTGGACAATTTGGAATTTTCTGGATAATTTTCAGGAATGTAACATTTGGTTGGGAAGAGTGCATCCAAGATGGGCTACATGAGTAATATTTGAACTTTTCATAGAATAAAACAAAGCAATGACGGAGGAATGAAGAACAGGCAGGCTTTCCTAGGCTGTATGTTTTATAAGATCGCAGTAATGGCAGTTAATTTAAAGTCAGTATCAAAGTATTTGGGAATTTTGGGATAGCTTCCAACTGAGATGTTACAGATTGCATATACATGAAAACCTGCTCACCATGCAAAGCATAATGAAACTACAGTGCTTTCCATTGTTTCTTAGTTTTGTCCATTTCCCCCTATGTTTCTCTTTTTGTTCTTCCTCCTGAGAGTTATGTGACGATTTCCTGCCATGGGACTCACATTTTATTTACACTCAATTCCTTATGAGTCTGCAACATATGACGTATATGCTTTTATGTCACAGTTTAGTTATAAATACCTTGTTTTGAAAATGATTGCATGTCATTTTCTACAGCAAATAATAAAATGTCAATTATTCTATGTAATTATCATGACTTATGGCACTCAAAACAAAGTCTGGGGTATAGGTGCCCAATGAATGTGAGACAGATGCTGAAAAAATGAAGTTAATAAAGAAAACAGAATTTCCAGTCAGTAGGTCATTAAACGTACATCTGTGCAAATTTTATGGAGTGAGTGCTTAACATACACAGCACAGGGTGTAACACTGCGAATCAAATAAGTACACCACCACCCCAGCTTTTCAGGAACACACAGTTTAGCAAAAAGTACATATAACCTGTAACTAAAGCTTAAAATATGTTCAGAATACTTTAGCACAAAGGGAGAATCATGCCGCCGTGGTTGGGGAGGGGGAGGGCTGAACATTCTTTTTTTAATATGATTATTATATGTTACAGGTGTACAGCATTATAATTTACCACCTGTGTACTCTGCAGAGTGGTCACCACCACAGGTCTAGTTACCATCCATTCCCATACAGTTGACCCCTTTCACCTGTTTTGCCCACCCTCAACTCACTTCCCCTCTGGTAACAACTAATCTGTTTTTTCTGTCTAAGAGTTTGATTTTGTTTGTTTGTTTTATAGATTCCACATATGTGTGAAATCATAGCGTTTGTCTTTCTCCACCCGACTTACTTCATGTAGGCATAATACCTTCAAGGTCCATCCATGTTGTCACAACTGGCAGGATTTTGTTCTTTTTTATGGCTGAGTAGTAATCCATTATACATAAATATTTATCATTGGTTGAATTAATTGTTTGTGATTTTTAATGCATATTTGTGCAGAGTCAAATAATATCTGATGCTCTTAAAACAGTATGTCTGAAGCAGTATAATATTGTGGAAGGATTATGGACTAGAGAGTTGGAAGGAACTTGTGTCTAATTTGCAATTTATACCATCCGAGTCTGCATTTCCTGAACATGACAATAAAATGTGCCACTTTATAGAGCTGTTGGGCGTATTTAACAGTAATCTATAAAGTAGGTTATACATACGGTACTTTTTACTCATTAAGTGTTAATTTAATTTTTATTTACGTGGACTTAAAATGCCTTGACCCTGTTATGGTGAGAATGATCATAGATTAGCTGTGCTTTTAAAAATATTCTGAACCTCAAAAATGAGGCAGCATAGTTATGTGAAATAATCTAAACAAAGTAAAATCAGAGACGGTCTTTTGAAACCATTTCTGGTTTTGTTTGATATTCGTACAAATTATTTATTTCCCTGAATTTTTGGAAGTGGATTGAAGCCACGGATCTGTAACAAAAATGTATCAGGAATATTTAAAACACATTTGTGCTGATTAAAATAAAACAGTGTGTAAGTATGAAAACTAATAACTGATTCCAGATAAGTTATGAGAAGAAATAAGGATCATTTGTGTAAAAATACTCAGCTATGGGAAATGGTACATTTACCTAAAGAAAGGACAATAACATTTGAAAACAATTTTAAACACAAGTTGATCTGAGTCATACATCTTTACTTTCCACAGGGAAAAAATAATAAGATTGATTGCAATCAAGACTGTCTTGTGAGACAGAAAGAGAAAGGAAGTTCTGGTGCTTGGTGAACTACTCTCCTATATTCATTCTGGGAAATTATCCTCTCTTTGTTGTTTTACAGATCTACTTACGATTCTTGGACTATGAGATGCAGAATTCAAATGAATGCAAAAGGAATTTTGTGGCGGTGTATGATGGAAGCAGCTCCGTGGAGGATCTGAAAGCCAAGTTCTGCAGCACCGTGGCCAATGACGTCATGCTCCGTACAGGTCTCGGGGTCGTCCGCATGTGGGCGGACGAGGGCAGTCGCAACAGCCGGTTTCAGATGCTCTTCACGTCCTTTCAAGAACGTAAGAATCTCTGCACTTCACTGTTTATCCTTCGAATGTGTCAGATGATGCAAATCTCATAAACGGTTGATGGTGTTTTCTTCATGCAGTTTGAGCACAGCAGGCTGCGCCTTAGTAAGTTGTTCACGTCACTGAGATTCCCTTTCCTTCGCTTTGGTCCAGAGACAGGAGAGTTACATATGACCTTTTGATTACCTATATCGGCATATGCATCATAGCCTTGCTTAAGACACGTCACACTATTCAATTGGGAAATGATGAACTTTGTTTGTCTTTTGTTTAGCTCTTACCAAGCTATGGAACTGAGGCAGCAGCTTCCAAATGAAGTTTAAGTCTTAAAAACCTGCATAGAAATATTTGGTAGGTTCTCTTTAGTAAGCTTCTCTTGCCATCCCATTGATTTCAAATAGGTCTGTGACTACAGAGCTCCTATTAAAGTAGGCAAAGGGGAGAATTGCTTGGGAAGAGAGTAAATAGAAAAAGTTCCAGAAAATAGTTTAAACGGCTCAATGGATGACACCCAGAGTTATGGGCAAAGCACAGGAATTTTAGAAAATCCTGTTCTAACAGATAATGAATTATATTAATAGATATATGTTTGAACTGTTCTTTAGAAGCTTTGAATAATTCATGTTTAATAAATTTATACAAATGAAAAATAAACCTAAGAAATTCAGCTTTAAGGAATCAGTCCTTTACCATTTGAAACTATACATTTTTTTAAAACAGAAAAGACAGAATGTTTTTGAAATGTCAAGGATTTCTCAGTGATAGGCAGAGCAATCCCTGTTTTTTCAATTCATAAATGTTAAATGTATTAGACGATTACTTTGTATCATAAATGAATAGTTTGGGCTTTAAGTTGCTCTTTAATTACCCAGTTGGAGAATTCTAGGGCCCCAGAAGTACTGAATGTCACTCAGTCTTTCTAAATCTTGATACCATCACAGAGTATGTTAAATCTCCCACCCAAGATTATTGCAGATTTCAACAGCACGTTGCTATCTATGTCTTCATTTCAGGAGTTGATCAAAATGTTAGAACGAGTGCGTCTTTATTTCAGCAAGGTATCTGGCCAAAAACCCTCATCATTTTCTTGTTTGGAATTTGAAGAAATTCAGGCTGTAAGATAGCACATTTGGTGTTTTCACCGATGATTGCTTTACCATATCCGGTCGATTGTGCCTTTGGTGAGGCTCAGAGTGTACCTTATTCAATATTTTTGTCTGTCTTGGATAATCACAGATTGAGAACTTTCTAATCTAACACATATGGAAGTTCTAGTTAATATGTTAGTTGATATAATCGAGTTTTTAAAACTATCACAAAAATATGCAGTTTTTATCAAAGCTATGCCATAAAATGTAGTAAGGATAAATTAAAATATGTATTCTTACGTTTCATATATCAAGTAAAGAAACTCTGAATCCTAGGACTTCCTAAGGTTTTATTGCATTCAAACTCAACATAAGCCAATAATTTTTTAAAGAATTGACAAAAAATATCTAAGGCAGTATTGGCTTATATTAAGGAAAATGCAATAAACAGCTCAAAGAAGATACTCCTGTAGGAAGCTGCACTGGTCAAAATGCAAATTGCATAACCTGTTCTCTTCTGGGTGTTATTACTGAGGAGCAGAGTCATCAGTTAGAAGAGGCTGACCGGGATGCAGAAGCATCTGGAATCATGGGAGAAGGGCAAAGGAGAAGGAATGTTTATCTTACAGATTTCTTTTTTTCAAAATGTGATAACTACCTAGACTTAGGTGGGTGATATAGATTAATGTTTGAGAGGTAAGATTAATGTTTGTTAAATTAATTATAGGAAACTATTTGAGTGTAATTTAGGAAGAAGAAACGTCTAGATCGTAGGAGCTGCAATATTCCAAAATTGAATGGGTTCCCACAGAGGCTATTCCACAGAAGGCTATATGAGAAATGGGTTCTCATCGGGCGTGAATGGTGTAGGGGAAGTGTCTAGGTTGGATAGGGGAAAAGGAAGACTAGCTAACGTCTAAGGTCCCTTTCATCTCGAAGATTAAGACCTGTGAGACTTTGAAATTCTGCTTATATAAGAAATGGTGAATTCTATCATACTGGTAAAATTCTGCTTATATAAGAAATGGTGAATTATATCATTAGAGATATTTTTGAGCTAAAAGACAGAGTTTTCATTCTGTAATTAAATGATCTCTGGAAGTCATTCAAGTGGGTGAACTTTCAGTGACTAATCCAGAAGAAACAGGGTATTCTCCCTAAGAAAGCCACTTAATGTTCCTACACAGTGGAGGGACGATCACGCTCATCTGAGTGAGTATTACTTAGCAGTTTCCATAATTATCTCATAAATTTACAGGAAGCTTTGATTGAAACAAATTTATCCTCTGTGTCATGTTGCCTATGCAGTTTTGTGATGATATTTTGTTTTTTCTGCCTTGACTAAAACTGTGCAGAATTCTACTATTCCATGCCTACGATCAATCAAAGTCAGCGTGTGATGGAGTATATGGGTATAGACTAAGTATTTTTGCTTTGAAATCAAGGTATTCCCGATAAAAGATGAAAAGTTTCAAAACAACAGGAAGTAGACTTCAATCAATTCTTTTATTCAGAAATGAGTGATTCTAATCTTTATTCCACATACACACACATATGGAATAAAGATTAGAGATGTGAGTCAATGACCAGCTTTTTCTTACTCAAATAATGAGAAACCACCTTGATATTTTTCTTGGTTCCTCTGTTTATTAGGTGGTATCCCCAAGTGCAGTGTTGAAAAGTGCTTAGGGCATAATCAACACTATTCTAATATCTGTCAAAACGTCTTATATTAGGACCATAGGCTATTTTTAGGAGTTAGATAAGAGCTTAGAAGCCATCTATTTCTATCTCAAACATTTTATGAATTCAAACAGAAAAAGAAAAGACCCAGGGAAGTTAACTGACTTTCCCTGAATACCCTCAACACCATGCTTAATGATTTGAAAACAGCACGGAGGCAAGAATGTAAGACCTGACTAATGGATGCAAGTGGGAATATATTTTCAACTCATTTTATTTTTACATTTGTATCTGAATAAATTACAGTAAAGGGAAAGGATGAGTGTATAAGAGAGAGGCGTAGAAATTCTTACTGTGAGTCATCCCACTTTGAGGTTTCACAGGCACCTTAGAAGAATTTTAAAAGTCTGGATTAAATGCCAACATTTGCAACAATGAAAACTATCCTCTGATATAATGGGAGGAATATAAGATCACTGAATTGAGAAGTATTTACCTTCAACTGTGTCATGAGAAATAACATCTTCCCTAGATAGGTCCTATAAATATCATACTCCTGCCCCTACTGTCTTGCTAACTCTTCACCTCAGCCTTTTCTCAGCTCTGCCTGAGATTGCTGCCCTGATTAATGGTATCACAGTGCTGTTGGCTGCTGTTAAAAAAATGTTTAGAACAACTTTGAAACCTATCAACTAGAGAACAAACAATCAGTGTTATCACCAAATAGGCACTGCCTTACTTCATTAGATTATAGTCTTTTTAATACTTCAAATGGCATCTTGTACTCAGATTATTCAGAATGCTCAGTCCACTCTTAAATAATCTATACAGTGGAGACGAACACATATATGGGCACCCGAAAAAGACCTCAAATTTTTAGGTATTAATTTTGGATAGTATTCTCTACGAAAGATGACTTATGTAAACTTTAAATATATTCTGAAATGAAGAGGAAAACGTATTAACCACTGTGACTAATTTGCTTTCTTGGGTCAAAAATCAACAATTATGAGAATCAGGTTAGAAACACAGCTGAGGATAAAGAAGAATGAATCCAACTTGAGATAAAGACGGAATAGTTTGAATAATTCTCACATTGATCTTGAAAGTATGCTATATTTTATTTTAGTGACTCAATTTAAGATTGCCTATAAGAATAGAGTTTTACACATTTGCATCACTTTTCATAAAGACGTTGGTCTTGCTCTAAAAAATCATCTAAAATTTTTTGAATTCATTATGGTTAGTGTAATTTCAATGTTGAGCATACTTATACATGAAAACGCATGATCAGTTATGATAGAACTGTATATTTAAGTATTGTATATGTATAATGGAGACATTCGTGAAATGGACCTCTTCACATTGAGTCACAAGCCAGATTTTCTGATCCTGCCTTTTCCTGAACACACCGTGAATTTGCAGTAACTAGAATGAATGAATACAGTAGTGATGTCTCATTGTGACTTCTGAAGTTCTACCTTCAGCTGCTCTTCGGTTCTTATTTACACCATGATAAAATCTCAATCACTTAATGCTTGATTAACGGGCAGCCTATTTCTGTTAAAAACAGACATGTAAGTAAAAAGAGATGAAAAGAAATTGTTCATTTTAAAGATGTGGGAACAATGTTTACAATAATTTGCTAAAATGAGACTTTGTATTTCATTTCATATCAATTTATGGCAAAAGGCCATAGAGCCTAAACTACAGATTTATTTACAGTAAAGAAATATACATACAGTAATATTTAATTTTAAAGAGGAGTTGAATTGAAGGATTCTGTGGAAGGCACAGAATCCTACAATATCATATTGTAATTAAATTACATTCTATGGCAAAAGTTATTTTGCAGGTGTAAATAAGGTCTTAGTCAATTGATTTTGAGTTCATCAAAAGGGAGATTATCTTGGGTGGACCTGACCTCGTCAGGTGAGCTCCCCAAAATAAGGTGAAGCATGAGTCAGAAAGACTGCTGGCCTGGAAGAAGAAAGCAGACAGGTATGTTGTGAACTGCCTGCCTGTTACAGGGGTGAACTCTAGGAGCTGAGAACATCCCTAGCCATTGACTAGCAAGTAAATGGGGACCCCAGTTGTATAACTGCAAGGAACTGAATTCTACCAACAACCCGAATAAGCTAGGAAGACAACCCTGAGAATCAGATGAAAACCACAGCCCCAACTGATGCCTTGATTTCACCTTGTAAGATTCTAGCAACAGATCCAGTACTTGGGCTTCTGAAATTGTGTGATAAAAATTGGGTGTCGTTTTAAGATATTAAAATTGGGGTGATTATTACACAGCAATAGAAAACTATTGCAGATTTTGGTACTGTATGTGAGATGCTGCTATAACAAATACCTAATAGGTGGAGACAGGTTTAGAATCAAGCAGTGATCATAGGTTGGTTGAATTTTGAGAATAATGATAGAAAAAGCCTAAATTGCCTCAGACAGGTGGTTAAAATATACCTGGACTTGGAGGGCTGCCAGTGGGGCTCAGATAGAAGTGAGGAGTATTTATTAGAAACTGGAGGAAGGGCGATCCTTGTTTTGTAGTGGCAGAAAGTGTAGCGAAATTGTGTCCTGCAGTGATGTCAGAAGGCAGACTTGTAAGTGACAAACATTGGCTCTATAACTAAGTAGACTACTGAGAAAAGTGGTGGAGGTATAGCCTGGTTTCTCTTGCTGCTTATAGTAACATGAGGAAGGGGAGAAATAAATCTAAAGAATTATTAAACTAAAAGGAATTAGGACTGGATGGTTTTTAAAGCCCCAGCTTCTTCAGGTGGCAAAGATGTTAAAAGTTAGAAATGACGCTGAAAATACGGCAGAGAGAAAAGGCTGAATATGACTGTATAACCTTTGCTCAACCATCAGAAACATCAAAAAATCTCAGTGTTTAGTAACTAAAAGGCCCTTCAAAGAAGAGGTTAAATTTGGACCTTATAGATCCTCTAAGTCAAGCTAGAGGGTCTCCAGGAGGGGAAGGGCAATGACCCTCAGCTATTACAGTGGTAACCAAGGGAGCAAAAGGATTCTCTCAAATAGATTTATGGGTGGGGTGTTTGTCTAAGAGAACAAAGCCCAGTGAATTTCAAGCAAGACCCACAAGCCTCTTGAGAAAATTATTTCAGCAGAAACACTGTCGGCTTGGACTGAAAGGGAAGGAGAGAACCAAATGAAAACAGTTATCAGAACCCTAAAGCTCTAGTGGCCTGAAGCAATCTGATACTACCACTCAGCTGCATATACATGTTACTTTTCATGAGAAAAGAAGGATGACTAAGGGAGCAGAACTGAGAGCCTGGAGAGCAAAGTCCACAGCTACAGAGGCATAGTCCTAGAACTGGAAATATAATCAAGAAAAATCCAGCATTTACCCTGCTGGATTTCAAGACTGTTGTGGACCAGTGACTCCTATTTACTCTTCATTCTCCTTTGAACCAGAATCTCTGTAACTATTTTCTGATGCCTGTCTAACCATTGTGTTGGGAGTTTGGGGAAGGTGGTTTGTCTCTTTGGTTTCATGGGTCCACATGGAGAGGAACTGTACCTCAGGAACTGAAGTCCAGACTCCTTCAAGGACTGCCCCCAGGAGCCTTGTCTGCACAATATTTAGGTGACTTAGATGGTGAGATTTCAGACTTTGAGCTGGTGAGATTTAGATGAGATTTAGGACTTTGAGTTGATGCTGTAATAAAACAATACTCTTGGGAGGCTTGGGAAAGTATGAAAGTATGGGTTCATTTCTGGGCTCTCTGTTCTGTTTCATTGATCTATGTGTCTGTTTTTGTGCCATACTGTTTCTATTACTGTAGTTTGTACTATAGTCTGAAGTCAGGGAATGTGATACCCCCAGGTATATTCTTCTTTTCAAGAATGCTTCGACTATTTGGGGTCTTTTGTGGTTCCATACAAATTTTAGAATCATTTATTCTAGTTCTGTGAAAAATGCCATGGGTATTTTGACAGGAATTGCATTGAACCTGTATATTGCTTTGGGTAGGATGGACATTTTAACAATACTAATTCTTTCAATCCTTGAGCACGGTGTAGCTTTCCATTTGTGTCATCTTCAATTTCCTTCACCACTGTCTTCTAGTTTTCCAAGTACAGGTCTTTCACCTCCTTGGTTAAATTCATTCCTAGGTACTTTATTCATTTTGATGTAATTATAAATGGGATTGTTTTCTTAATTTCTCTTTCGGATAGGTTGTTATTGCTCTATAGAAGTGTACCAGATATCCTGGTTGGTCTGACAATACTCAACAAATCTTGATAATAATCTTTATGCCCTTTTAAAAGAAATTTTAAAGGTCAGGGATGGAAGAAGTCAGAGACATTATAAGCTGCAGCCAGTACTCCTCCTGGCCTTAAAGGAACACACTGCCATGTTACAGAAAGGGCCATGTGACAAGAGAATGATGGTGGCCTTTAGGGGCTAAAAATGTCCCCCAGTTGGCAGCCAGCAAGAAAGCAGGAACCTCAGTTCTGCAGCCACAAGAGACTGAATTCTTCCAACAGCCTGAATGAGCTTGAAAGAGGCCTCCATGCTCCAGAGAACCCAGTACAGCTGCCTCCTTGATTTAGCCTTGTGAGATCATAAAGAGAGACCTTACCCAACCCAGACTTCTGACCTGCATAGCTGGAGATATTAAGTGGGTATTGTTTTAAGCCCAAACGTTTGTAATAATTTATTACTCAGCAATAGAAGGCTGAAGCATATTTGTTGTAATGATGGGTAATTTTTAATAGAATGGATAACCCAAATGCAATCTATATACGTTACTTAATATATTGATTAAATATATTAATAAATATATTATTATTTAGTAATGTATTACTGTTCCTAAATTTGGTAGGTCAAGACATGTGACAAGATAGAACTGTAGGCAGTATAAGAAAAATAATCACTCCAACATCAGCTTGACCCTAAAGTTGAGCAACTACTACTGTGTTACCTAGTCATTGATAAGTTTTCATTTTTATACTTCTTTGTGTTCCTCCATTCATTCTGTCATTCCTTCAGTAAACAAGGAAGTGCCCGGGCACTGATGGCATGAAGATGAATAAGAAGGTTGCTCCTCTTGAGGTGCAGCCGCACTCATTCAAATTGAATTCAAGTGTGTAACTCACTTCAGCAAACGTTCCCTTGTATCTGGTACTCTGTCCCTCCCGCCACACACTTTCTCATTTACTTCAGTAAATTACCCACTAAAACACTGTATGCTAAGAAGCCAAATTCTCTTCTTGTATAGTTTTTTTTATAAATTATTTATTTTTGGGTGTGTTGGGTATTCATTTCTGTGCGAGGGCTTTCTCTAGTTGCGGCGAGCGGGGGCCACTCTTCATCACGGTGCGCGGGCCTCTCACTGTCGCGGCCTCTCTTGTTGCAGAGCACAGGCTCCGGATACACAGACTCAGTAGTTGTGGCTCACGGGCCTAGTTGCTCCGTGGCATGTGGGATCTTCCCAGACCAGGGCTCAAACCCGTGTTCCCTGCATTGGCAGGCAGATTCTCAACCACTGCGCCACCAGGGAAGCCCCCTGTATAGTTGTTTTTCTCCATCATTTGTTTATACTAGTAGGATCCTTACTCTTCTGTCACCATAATTGTTTATTATTTCACTCTTCAGTTTTATTATCTTATCCTTTCTTGTCTGGAACACGGTTTGGCCTGCCATCTGCCTCTTGTATAGCCAATTTGCATTCTGTCCTAGGTAGTGCAAATTCCCTATTTTGTAATGCACCAGTAAAATTACCATATCACCTCAATAAACTAAATTTAATGGCTCCTAGAGGGAAAAAAATACATATAGATTTTAATTTGATTATTACTGTAAAAGTGCACAGAGGTCGGTAACACTCTGAGAAAATACACCAAAAAAAAAGGTGGATAATAATCAACTCTCAACAATAATATTTAATTTTCCCTCCAGAAAAATCTAGGCAAAACACACTTACAAGTTTGGGGTAAATGCTAAGATCAAAAGGCATTATATTCTTTATGTATTTCAGCAAGGAAAGAAAATCATAAGTGCTAGAGGGAGCAAGGTGACCAATTACAACATAGATTTAAATGTAAATTAACATTTTATGGGTATAGATCTCCAAGCCTCATCATTAGGAATTGCTGTATTTTTAAAAGATTAAGACGACTTTATTAATACAGGAATGATTTACTTATATATGTCTTATAGCAGTGTAAATACCAGATGGCATAGATTTAAATATCAACAATACACAAAATATGATGGGGAAATTGCTGACTATGAGTCAGGTTTGGGCATATCTCAATGAAGTAGACATAAAACACACCATGGGTAAGGGGACATATCACTATATACAAATATACAAAATTCAAGATGTATTATTATTTAAATTTTTACATGTAATTTAAATTAAATTTAAATAAAAGGGAAAAGCTGAGCTGGAGGACAATTAGCAACATAAAGGATAGGCAGTGGGCAAATATTATTATCCTGTAAAGAGTACAGATTGTGGGCTTCCCTGGTGGCACAGTGGTTGAGGTTCCGCCTGCCGATGCAGGGGACACGGGTTCGTGCCCCGGTCCGGGAAGATCCCACATGCCGCGGAGCGGCTGGGCCCGTGAGCCATGGCCGCTGAGCCTGTGCGGCCAGAGCCTGTGCTCCGCAACGGGAGAGGCCACAACAGTGAGAGGCCCGCGTACCGCAAAAAAAAAAAAAAAAGAGTACAGATTGTATGGTGTGTAATCTATAAAACCACTGAATCACTATGTTGTACACCTATAACTAATACAATATTGTAAGTCAACTATACTTCAAAAAAATAAATAATAAATAAGCAACAATAAACAAAAAAAGAATACGGATTATATAAGACAATAAGAAAATGTTATATAGCAATAGAAAATGGGGCAAATAAAGTAAACAGTTAATTCATAGAGAAGCGTAAATGGCCTACTGGTATAGGAAACAAACACCTATTCATATTAGTAAACAAAAAGACATAAATTTCAGTAAGAATGAGACATCATTTTCAGGTATCAAATTGTTTTAAAAAATTAGCATTGATGAAATACCCAGTTTTGGAGATGGTGTGGTGAAATGAAAATGTATGTATGCTGGCAGGAAAATAAAAGTTTTCTTAATTTAGCACTATATATCAAAATTCTAAAACAGGTATAAACCAAAAATAGGGTCTTACCTGTTGATCTAAAAAATGAATCTAAGAATAGATACCAGGGATGAGAATGTTTAGAATCATTTAAAAAATGAAAATTTCCTAAATGGCTTGGTTAAATGGTTCTTGAAACATGCCTATGTTCTTGTAACTGCTACGATGATGTGTTGGATGGATACTGCCAATAAACTATATTAAAAAGTAAAATTCTAAAAACAAGTGGCAAGCAAAACACATGTACGTTACAAATATATTCTTGTAAACATGTGTGATAAATACTTAATATACAGTATCTATTATATATGTAATACATATGTGTAGAAGGCAGTGCAATTAACATTATTTTTAGGATGAGGCTTACTATCAGTATTTTATGATTTTTCTCCAACAAAAAGTTGTTGTTTGAGTAAACATTTTAAAAGCAATAAATATAATTTGATACGACTTTCTGAAGGGATTTATTAAATCTAGGAAAACAAGATATATAATTTTTTCTTTTTTTAAATTTAAATATATTTGATTTATAATATTGTGTTAGTTTCAGGTGTACAGCAAAGTGATTCAGTTATATATATACTTTTTTTATCAGATTATTTTCCACTGTAGGTTATTACAAGATATCAAGTTATACATTATTTTCTTTATTGGGAAAATTAAGATTCATTTATGATTTCAGAAAATAATAATTGATCATTGGAGGTTTTATTGGAGGGGTGATAATTATGCAACAGCTGAGGATACCACATTTCTGTCTCATAACATACTCTTTTAGACTTAAGAGTCACTACAGCCTACGGTAGAATTTCTCCACCATTTACCTTAAAGACACACTTAACTGAGGGCTGATTTACTGCATGGCAAATACTGGTGGCCAAGCCCACATTTCTGCAGCGTCCTTAGAACAGTAGAGGTAGAGTAGCATCAGCCCTTTCTCTCGCAGGTGATATGAATAAATGTTTGCTCTGATATTTTAAACTATGTAAAGAATTAGAAAATGTTGCTCTTAACACAGTTCCCAGCTAATTGTGACTCACAAATTGTCAGGGTGTCCTGGTTCCAAACTGTTGCTCTTCCACCTCAGAGATCTCTTTCCTCCCTTTTCCCACTTCTGACCTTTCCTTCCCCATTTTGATATTGTGCAGCCATAGCTACATCTGTGGAACCTAGTGGGGCAGGTCTCTGATTACCCTGAGAAATCAGCTACGAGTTTTCCTATTGCTGCTGTAACAGATTACCACTAACTTAGTGCCTAAAACCACACAAACGTATTATTTGAAATAGGTTTCTCTGGGCTGAAACCATGGTGTCAACAAGGCCACCTTCTAGGGGAGCTCTAGGGAAGAATACGTTCCCTCACCTGTCCCAGTCTCTGGATCCCTTCTATTCCTTCTTCAAAGCCAGCAAGGCTCTTTTTGCTGCGTTGTTAAATCATGTTCTGTCCTTTGGAGCTTCTAAATTCCTCTCGTGAGGACGCCTTTGGTTGCACAGGCCCCTCCTGGATAATCCAGGCTAATCTCCCCATTTTGAAATCCTTAACTTTATCACATCTGCAAAATCCCTTTGCCATAAAAAGTGACATTCACAAGTTGTAGGAATTAGGGTGTGGACAAACTTGGGAGCCATTATTCAACTAAACACAATAGGTTAGATTTTTTTTATTATTATTAAACTGACAAACTTTAGTCTGAGATTATGAAAACATAACTTAGTTGACTTGAAGACCAACGGTTCATAATGCCAAATGGTAATCGTATATCTAAACACATGTTCCCTTCATTCCCAACCACTGAATAAATGTTCTTCTATATAAAGAAATTATTTAAAAATTAAATATCTTTTCACTACAGAAAAATACAAAAAAGGAATGTATCATGAAGATATCAATATGTACTTTTTGGCAAGTATACATGTGTTTGGAGATTTTAAGATTAATGTTAACGTTTTAGAAAGAAAATCACAAATCTGTCATTTGAAAAAATAATTTTTGTTGTTTAAAAAATATGAAATAGGATGAGAAAATGTGTAAAAGGATGACTTTGGTGCCGGTCAACTAATTTTTCCATTTTCCTACCTGTAACACCTTGACATTAAATGTGAATGCTCCAGAAAATGAGGAATCATTACAGGACAGCTGTCAGTTTTAAATATATGTGTCTAGAACGGAGCAAAGAGTCAATAGATGGGTCTCCTATTCTGTCTGTTAATGGGATAACAGTATACTGAAACTTTTTAGGGTCAGTAGTTTCTTACTTTCAAATATAATGAGACTTTTGAGCAAAGGAAAATGATATAAAATTGTATAATCTGCCAGAGACTCACCCTTCTCTCTTTCTTTTTAAGTGTTTAGTTGAGTCCTATTGTACCATTAAAAAACAACAACAACAACAACTGTCAGGCATATCTTATTATTTGAAGTTAATTCTTGATGGACGTTTATTACTGGATATTAAATTATTTGGTCATTTAACTCAAATCACTGAAGAAAAGTTATACATATAGATACATAGTTTAGTGATATAATTAAAATTTAAAATCAATTTCCTCAACTTATTTTTACACTAAAAATATTAAATAATTTTGGCTACCATATTTATATGTTGAATTACTTAGAAAATTTTGTAGCATTTTCATTGAACTTTTTAGATCAACATTGTCTTTAGTTAAGTGTCTGCCAGGGATCCTGGGACAAGAATACAGGCAGCAAAGTCCTTGTAATTTTTGGTAGGATCCTGGGGGATAATATCTATTGATCTCTTTGATTCTGGCTTCACAGCTACATAGTTTACGTCTGTCAATGACAATAAACAATGTATGTTTGCTATGGAGAAAGGAAATTATTATTCCAAATCGTTAGTCTTTGAACTAACAGAATCACAAGCCTGAGGCTATGGTGCTTTGTTGATGCTTGGCTTTGATCCTTATTTACTGCAAGTCCTCCTTTGGGGAGTTGGCATGTTCCATAATGAGACCAAATAGACATTAATACCTTTAACAAAACGATGAGTCTACCCTAACAACTGTTGCATATATGTGTGCATCAGCTATGGAAACAAACCCTGGACCCCATGTCCAAGTCCTAATAATAGAGTGCAGACCCCAAAGAAATATAATATCCTAGGTACTGTAACTAGAGTCACATCTAATTGCACACGATGAATAAATCATGGGGTAGCTGACCCAATGCAGACATAATCATAGTATAAAAATGTATAATAATTTCTTGGCATCAAATGGAATGGATAGATCGTGACGTGGTCCTTGCCCTCTGTGAGTAACGAAATGGCCTCTATCTATGGAATACAATTTTCTCCTGAAGGTGCTTCTCTTTTCATAATAGCGTGTCTTTTGGAACAGTAGGAATATGCAATTTTAGCAGAGAGATTGGGGGGATCTAATAAATGTGAGTAGGATTAGATTGTGAATAGAATTTCTTGTATTAGAAAAAAGATTAAGCTATAGCTTAACAATAACACTGGATATCTTGACTGATAACTAAGTCACATTGGAACATAGAGTTTTGGAAGCAGATATTGATTTTTCAAAAAAAAAATATGAAGCTGATGAAAGAGGTGACAAGAAGATGCACAAACCTATTTCTGGCCTCAAATCTGGTCAGCATTTTTCAAGTAAAATGACATTTCCTCTAATTGCATAGCCCAAGGGCCATTGCATGTTTAAAGTATGGTGGCAGGGAAATTATTCCATTCATTTTGGGAAAAACAAAACAAAACAATTGTTTTGGGAGGCAATTCTAATGGCCAAATATATTTAAAATTTTTTTTACATTTTCTTTTTCTGTGATTAGAATCTCACCGTTAAAATGGTATTTAGCAGCAAGCTCTACATTGTTTTAATCCAGTTTTTGACGTCTTCGAAAGCTGACGCAGGGGCTCACTCATAATTGGGATCTCTGATGTTTTAGATATTTTCTTCCATCAAGTTCATGAAGAAAAGTTTAGCTATTCCTTAGAAATTAGAAGCATTGTTAGAATTTAATGAGAATATGGCATATCCATTTTACTGCTTAAAGAAGTTTTGTTCCAGTGTCTCGTGGACAAGTATTTATTAAGGACCTACGATACGGCACCTGACGTTCTGAGCGCAGTGTTAAATTAGTGAACAGAGCAATGCCTTTGCCTCTCATTCTTATTAAAGGAAGCTAATGATGTACAAGAGAGTAACTTTAAAAAGATGAACTCAAATCCTAGTAAGTGTTGTGGAAAAACAAAACACGGGGTAATGTGCTGGAGAAGGACGTGGGCATGAGTGCCCTGGGTTGTGTTGGGCGATCCTTGTGCTCAGAAGTAAGTTGGGCAAAGATTTGGGGTAAGCAAAGGGGTACCAAGGAGTTTGAGCTTTGATTTCACTTTATTGGGAAGCTTTTGGAGTGTTTTAAAAGGGGATGAAACTCCATCGGATTTACACTTAAATATCCAAGGCTTCTCTGGCCACTGTGTCTGTGGATCCGTGTAAGAGACCATTTGGTGAAAGACCACTCAGAAGTACCAGTGGAGACGTTACCAAGAGCCTGGAGTTGAGAGAGAGCTGACAGACCTACAGGACAGTTTGATGTGGGCGCCAGGGCAGAGAGGACTCAATTATGACCCTGAGCCTTTAGCCTGGAGCGAGGCGATGCCCCTTAATAATGTTGGGAGGGTGGGTGAGGGGGGAATTGAGGCAGGGAAGAGGACTATAGGATGATCACCGCTATCTAAACCCATCCAGCCATATTCCATTTGAGATGGTAATTAGAATGCCAAGTGGGGATGTTACTTAGGGATTCGGATGCACCGAACAAATCTGGGTCTCAGATAGGAGTCAGAGCCGGAAGTGTGAGCCCATGAGAATGAAGCCAAATGCAGCCTCTGTACTCTGACACCAAATTAAATCTCAGAGACAAGAGTCTTGGGTGAAGTAGAAAAGAATCACTTTATTGCTTTGCCAGGCAAAGAGGACCACAGTGGGCTAATGCCCTCAAAATGTGTGTGGACCTGGAGGGGGTAGTGAGAAGTTTCATAGTCATGGTTCAAAGAGGGCGTGATCGGCTCGTGGACTTTCTTCCGATTGGTTGGTGGTGAGGTAATGGGGAGTCAGCATCATCAACCTTCTGATTCCATCCAGTCGGGGGGCTACATGCTCTTGGGCAGCATACCTTTAATTTCTCCCACCTGCTGGCGGTTTCAGTATATGTAAAACAGCTCAGAAATATTAAGTATATCCCTTGAGGGGGGACCCAGACCCTGCCTCTAGGCTGCTCTATTGTTTCTTTTGACTGGTCCTCGCTTCCCTAATTAACATCTATTTAAACCTGCTCCTTGGAACTCAGGGAAGGTCATGGAGGCTGAATGAAGCCTATTTCCTGTAATCCAGAAATGGGGGACACAGAAAGGCTTTTGTGCCCAGGAGCCCCAGAGGGTCCTGCTCGGTATCACCAGGAGCCTGACTGCAGGGGTCAGCCGAAAGGCCTCAGAGGGCAGGGAAAATCACCTTTGCACCTGAAAGATCAAAATGATTATTGAATAAAAGTAACTGAGTTTTTCAGTGTGCCAGATTTTGCTATTTAGTACAAATTAATTACCTGAATATATAACGCAGGTACCTATCACATTTACATAATTATAATAATTTTAAGCTTTGTTCCCATCTCTCAGGCAAAGAAAGTGATAGACTGTAGAGCCTCTAGACTGTCAGAAAATTTTAATAAATCAATACCTTCAAGGGTGATACAAGCTGAATTCAGGAAATGAAGCAAGGACATGTAAACGTACTCCCAGCTCCTTCCTCGTTCTGATGCTTCTCCATGCATTTTTGTGACCATTTCCACTCCAGGTTACGATTGGGAAAATAAGAATAACAAAGAGCAGAAGTAGAAAGCTCAAAGACATGGGTGTGTGTGTGTGTGTGTGTGTGTGTGTGTGTGTGGTCTATTCTCACACAGGCCAGCACATAGAGGCGTGAGCTTTTGACAAACCTCAAATTAAAGCGGTTAAAAGATAAGAATTTGAGAGAAGCAAGAAGCAAGGAGAATACCTGTGGAATGAAACAAGATATGGGTTGGGGGCTGGGAGACGGGGTGGGGGGGGGCGCGGAAGGAGCGTCTGATCTGAAGCCCCAAGCAATTTTTAAATGATATAATGATTTTTAAAGAAAAATAGGATCGAGCATCTCTTCTATTTCCAAATTTTCTTGATGAAATATGATGTAACTTGACTTTGAACAGATCTACCAAATGATAGTTTCATTAACAAGAAAGCAGAGGTATTTGAAATATCAAGGTTTCAGAGAGAAATCTGACAGTTTTTATTTTCATTTTGTTTTAATTTTCCCTGAGTGGCATTTCTGGACTTGAAAAGCAAGGTAGTGGGTGAGGAAAGAAATGACTCTAATAGAATGAGCATTAGTGCTGGTAGCATTAAATAGCAATTATGAATTACGTGGCTTTTAATTACAGAATTGGAACAGTATTTATAAGCATGTGACATGATCCTGGAAAATGATGATATATCCATGATTAGACCTTTAACATTATAAAATATATGTTTGGTGATTCTTTATTATATTTTAAAATAAAATTTCCTTTATTTTGAGTGTGTGGCTGCCCTTCTTCCTCTTGTCCTCCTTAACCTAATTAAAATATGCCCAAAATTCGTTTGTCTCCTGATAACGTTTTTACTCCTTAAGAATCAGCAATATGTAGGTATAAAGGTTGTTTGTCTCAGATGCCGTCATGATTTAAGCATCTTGAAGGACTGAAATGCTATTTCACTGAAGAATGGTAAATGCTCCCCACCTAGTGGGACGAATGGGAACATATGAGGATTTAAAACTAGAAAAAACGTCCAAAAGAAAACAATGAATTCAGTGAAATATTGAGTTCATTAAGTATCTTTAAAAATAATAAAGTATAAATATTATTTGAAATCTATTCTTTTACTGGTTAAAATTTGAAAGATAAAATAGACTTGTTTGGATTAATATTTGGCTTTTTTCTTCATGAAAAGTTATCAGATTTTTCCCAATCATAAGAAGTAACTATATGTGTATATGTTTGTGTATATACACACATATGTATATGCATATATGAAAAAATTTCCCAACGAAAATTAAATATAACTTGTAAATATCCTAGAAATAGTCATTGCTAACATTTCAGCTTAGTATTTCCAGTAAAATTTTTCGTATGTTTGTTTGCATGTGAGGCTTTATAATTTGAAACAATTTGTATCCTTATTTTTCACCCAACTTTATACGTCAGTAATTTCCATACTATTCTATGACCCCTTAAGAATTAAGAATCCTACCACTATAATGATTTTTGAACACTGGGGCAACACGTGCCAAGCTTTTGTTTTTGATTTTGTTTTTATGTTGTCTGTTAAGTAGTATACAAATAAAATAGAGATATTTGGATTAAACAAGATTAAACATATGCTTTTGGGCGTATGACTTCTCTAAACAAGGTGCTGAGAATTACCAGAAGGCTGACACACAGGAACACACTGGATTTCTCAGTCTTCCTACTCTGCAGTACACATCTTCCTTGCCAGAGCAAACTGTTGAGTTACATTTCATGTTTCCAAAGAATTTGTTCTTTGGAACAAATATTTACATAACTGTTCACTTAAGGTATTTTAAATTGGAATTTTAAAATTGGGCTTAAAGGACCTTTAGATAATTTCAAAATCTGCATCTGTGTATTGTGTTTCTCTGTACTGAAGATTCTGTTAATACAGTTGTAGGACAAATGTCACTTTCATCCAAGCCTCAGTTTCATAGGATCACTGAAAACTTCAGAACACTCCTGGATTTATATTGGAACCAAAAGACCAAGATCTAGTCTCTTTTACACACTGCTCGCCTTGGTTTCCCAGGATGGGACCTGAATATCTCTCTTTACAATTTGGTGTTAGAAAATGCATGTTATCTTGATGGTCTTGTTATTCTGGGAATGATGGAATATCACAAATACCTTATGTAGCGAAACCTTCCTCCTATAAAGTACTACAAACATTTAAAATCTCCATTTGCTATTGTATCGATATTTCACATGCGCAGATTCTGTTTTGCTTCTTTTTCAGAATTGAACTTTAATGATATTTTACACTGGGTATGAGTGTAGCAAAGAAATATACCCCCAAGATGTTAAAATATCTCAGTCAGGAAGTCACAGTTTTAGGAAAGTCCTGGGCATGTCTTAGAAAGGTGTGTTTATTGTGTACTTGGATATAAAAAATGGAGACTGGTTATAGACTATTTTTTTCTTTTTACATGTAAATAGTACAGTAACACAGAATCAAAGACCTTGAAGCTGAAGGGCTCTGGTGTATTGTTCACTTTGTTTTCACATTCAAGTATATTACTAAGCTCATATAAGGACTTTTAGGAGAGCCAGAGGGTAAGAACCTTCTGCAAATTGTAAAGTTAATTGTTTGTATTACCTGTCATTGTGCTCCTTCATGTACTATCAGAATTAATTTAAAACCACTTTTTGAATCATAGAAGGGAGTTGTCCACTTAGTCCTTGGGATTGAATTTTTGTGAAATACATAGTATGCTAGAATAAGGACTTGGAAGTAGATATAGTAGGAAACTTATTAAAATAAGCATTCCCCTGTCGTTTTTGAGAAAAAGATGCTTCATTATGCATTAGTGTATTTTTCAGTTTCTTACAAGTGACTGTAAACTGGGGTGTTGTAGAACTGGTACACACAGGTAGGGTGGAAGGCACTGGTGTGGTATGTCCAGCAGCATCCCTTTAACTCTGATTGGTCAGTTCCCATGAAGTAATGATTGTTAAATATTTTAAATATTACTCCCAATATAACATCTTATTGATCTAGCATAATCCATTTAATTATGTTAATTTTATTACAATATTTTACTATCTAAAGAATAACTATCTGCTGTTTTGTCACATGAGAAAACCAACAGTTCTATGTATAACTCATCTTTTTAAACAGCGTTTATTGCGTGCTCTTCTGCATAAAGGGCTGTGCTCTGTTCTTTCAAATTTGCATATTCTCATTTAGTCTTAACAAGAGGTCTGTGAACAACTATCGTCACTTTACAAATTAGGAAATTGAATATAAATGACTTAACTTTTATATCCTGTATCTCCTTAAACTTATCCCATTATATAGATGTAAACTGAAAAGTGGAAAAATTTAAGGAATATTTGCTCAAGATCACACAACTTAGAAGTGGTGAACCCAGGATTCAATCTCAGACATTTTGAATTCACAGCCTCTGTACAATACTTGCCTTTTAGAACAGCTTACTATGACAACTACAGTGCTTGCGTCCATATGGCCGGCACTGTCCTACATTCTTTGCATAGTTAAATCACTTAGGGAAGCATTATCTGTCTCCCTATTTTATAGATGTGGTAACTGAGTAAGTGCTCATGGAAGACGAGATCTCTCCTTAGGAATTATCACTCCCTACAGCCTGAGACGCAGCCCTACCCTCTGTAGTGTTGTCAGGACTCTACCCCAGGATGAAGTGCCTGGAGAAGCATTCTCTAAGCTTCAAGTTCATGGACAGTTAACCTGGTCCAACAGGGACGCTTTGCACAATTGCGTATTGTGCAAAGCGTATGAGTGTATGAGAGGAGAGGGGAATTCTTCTTTAGAATTGAACTTTAATGATATTTTACACTGGGTATGAGTGTATGAGCAAAGAAATATACCCCCAAGATGTTAAAATATCTCAGTCAGGAAGTCATAGTTTTAGGAAAGTCCTGGTGTATGAGAGAAGAGGGGAAAGTTGGGAAAGACTCCTTTGCAGTGTTAAAATATCCATTTTCTATGTTACCCGAATGAGTTAAATCAATAACAATGCTGTGCTTACGCATATGACATTCTTTTGGCTGACTATCGTATTTCACTACATTCCATTTCTGGCTTTCTCAAAAAGAAACACTTAGCATTAGATGCGGATGATAAAATGGTGATGTTCAATAAACCCTTCCAGAGAAGTGAGTTTGCAGTAGCTGCAGTCATTATGTCTAAATGTGCTTTTAAATAATTCAGAGTCAAAAAGCAATGCGAGTACTTTCTTCTGTGTACTTAGTTTTTAACATCAATATGAGGCTGTGTTTGCTATTCTGAAAGCAACAGAAGACCTAGTCCCAGAAATAAGTAGATTCATCTGATCATGGAAACTGCCTGTGTGAGTTACTCTGAATTTTGAGGATTACGTTATTGGCTGCCCTTTATTATTGGTAAACCTTAATTTTGAGTTTCTTCCAGATAATTTTAGGGAATAAGGGGGCTGGTTTTTAAGAGCCAGTAGCTTTTGACAATTATATTGAATTTCTAAGTAGACTAAGTTCTCTAAAAATTGGTAGAATGTGTGCTTTTCCAGCAATAGTAAGAGAGCCAAATAAATGAATGGGATTTAGTTTCTGAGAATATCACAATTTGTATTGTATTTGAGGGCTAATTCTCCACAGTAAACACACCTGTGAGAATCTTCTGTTCTCTGGGATACTCAGGTCCGCAGCCTGGCCAGAGCTAAACTTTTGCTCAGTGATATTAATCAATTAAAAATATCTGTTGACTATTTACTCTAAGCCTAGAGATATTAAGCCACATAAGAGATTACAAGTAATTTTTTTTAAAGCATGTCCCTAGCCTCAAAGAACTCATGGGGAAGGATGATAAGCATATACTAAGTGCTAAACTCTTTTAAAAATTGTAAGTAGAATAGGATTTAAGGAAAAGATAATTTTCTGATAGATTGGAATGATATTTTCAAACTGTAAAGATCATACAGTTCTGATATTATTTGCATAGTAGAGTGGAGAATAGGTATTCCAGGACAGAGAGAGGGAGGGAACTATATGGCCAATGAACCAAAGATCTCAGGAACGTGTGGGGAGCAGTGAGAAATGCTTATGTGCAGAGTGTATGTACTCAGACACCCTTGAAGGAGCAGTGAGGACATGGCTTGATTTGGGAGGCAGGAAGCTGCCATTTTATGCTTTCAGCAGGAGGTAGAGCTAAGAATCTTTATTGAACTATTGTGTGTCTGCCTTTATATGAGAGAGATATTCAGATATGCAATATAAAGAAAATTCAGAATCCAATCGATTTTATTTTTGGTGTCTATGAGACAAAATTAATTTTTGTTCAAGGGGTGTGTTGTGATACATTGGTTTCTTAGCCACTGCTAAGATTTCCTTGTTTGTTTTTGTTTGTTTATTGTTTGCACAGCAGTTCTATAAATGTAGCAAAAGTAAGGAAGAAAAGATGGAGTAGTACTTGGAATAATAGTGATTTTTTTAAGGGAGGATGATTTCAGTTAACTGGCACATTTGTATAATTATTTGATGTAAAGTAGTGTGTCAAGAATGGGATTCATTGACAGTACTGGATGATCTGTTCCACTCCCAGTCAAACCACCAGTTAATGATAACTGATACTGGCACATTGATTGGTGTTTTGTAAGACTTTTGCAACAGCAGCAGAAACAGAAACAAAATTACATTTGGAGAATTTGGAAGCCAAATCTCTAGTGTATTTACTAACATACTGTTAGTACTAACATACTTCACTGTTGCAGAATGCAATGCCATTTTTATCTATATATTTAAAAATTTAGGGCTTCCCTGGTGGCGCAGTGGTTGAGAGTCCGCCTGCTGATGCAGGGGACGCGGGTTCGTGCCCCGGTCCGGGAAGATCCCACATGCCGCAGAGCGGCTGGGCCCGTGAGCCGTGGCCGCTGAGCCTGCACGTCCGGAGCCTGTGCTCCGCAACGGGAGAGGCCACAACAGTGAGAGGCCCGGGTACCACACATACACACAAAAAAATAAAAACAAACCCATCCTATTTAATAGTAATTGTAATAAATTTTCCAGCTCATTCTGGAAGGTCAATAAATATTTATGCTCTTTTCGAGGTATTCTTTACTTGATGGATTAACTGTACTTTCAAAACCACTGCAATTTATCAGGTAGTAAGTGGATTTTTTTACATTTTCTACTAAAGCAATTTGCAGCTGCTCTAATCTATTTGCGGAAAACTACTTTTTTGTTCTGTGTACACGTTTTGACAACATTCATTACCTGCTAAACAGACCATATCAGTTCTGCAAAATGGTTGACTACAGAAATTCAAATTTAGTTCCTGACTGAAAATCGGATTTTTGCAGTAATAGATTGGATCATTACATTTCACACTATAAAAGCTTTATACCATGTTGAAAGCAGGAGCGCAATAAAACGTTCAGCATGATACTTTTCAAAATGACTACTGCATCTGCATCTTTTCTACTCTTTAATACTTTGTTTTTCAAAACGACTATTACATCTTTTTTATTTTTTAACCAGGGACTTGAAGGCAAACAAGGCAGAAGGAAGAAGAAGCTCTCCTGGGAATTGGAACTGGGGGGGCGGGTAGGGGTAAGGGCTTGGAGAGTCGGGGGAATGCTTGGCTCAAGTTACCTTTGTCTTTGCCACACTTTTGATTTTCAAGACTTGATCATTTTTTTATTTTAATAAATGTATTTATTTTTGGCTGTGTTGGGTCTTCGTTTCTGCGCGCAGGTTTTCTCTAGTTGCGGCGAGTGTGGGCTACTCTTCATCGCGGTGCTCGGGCTTATCGTTGTGGCTTCTCTTGTTGCGGAGCACCAGGCTCTAGACGCGCAGGCTCAGTAGTTGTGGCTCACGGGCTTAGTTGCTCCGCGGCATGTGGGATCTTCCCAGACCAGGGCTCGAACCCGTGTCCCCTGCATTGGCAGGCAGATTCTTAACCACTGCGCCACCAGGGAAGCCCTTGATCATTTCTTTTTTAATGATTCCTCTAGGAATGTTAAAATATATTAAATTACCTTACGCAAAGCATTTTCTTAACAATTTTCATTAATATGGAAGATACATTTAAGGGAGACAACTTACTTAAAAAAAAACAACCCTGCAATAAGCAGTTTTGAAGGTGAAAATTAATTATAACATGGCTGCACTGTTTAGATAATATTGATCATTGATAAAACTTTACTGACTGATGAACCTCTGAAAATTATGTGTTTTGTGTCTAATGTATTTTTCTAGAATACCTATCCTTAAAAGGGCCACAAAACTATAACCGAAAAAAATCAGTGCTAAAATTACATTTTATGAGATATGTGGGATGATTACAAAGATAAAAACAAACACTACTTTAAAGGACTGTCTACATCAAGCTATAATGGCATCTAAGCTATAATTCATAGTGTAGCATTACTCTAGAGATGCATTATTATAAATGACCAATTACTCTGACAATGAAAGTCATTGAAGTCATAGCTAACATTAGACTTTGCTATATTAGACTTGTCACTAATTCTCTTATTTCTATAGCCAAATTGTATACTTCTTGGAATTCTTATTTTACCTCCCAATGCCCTCAATGTGCATTGTAATCTGGAGAGCATGGACCATTGTACCTAAAGTCAGTAGAACGTGTGATATATATGCAAAGTAGGCTAATTTCATCACCGTATATATTTTAAACGTTGATGAGAATAATGTACATTTTTCTTATGTTGTTCAGAATAAATTTTCCCTTGTTCTGAATCTCCGTGATATTCTTTGCTTCTTTCATATGCTTAATATTATACTTTCTTAATTAGTATTTGGTAAGCATATACTTTCCAAAATATTTCAATATTTCCATTAAACTAAATCTTTTTTGCACAGGACAACCAAATTTATACATACAGAATTTCAGTGTAAAGCATAATGTTATGCATGTGGTCGGCACTTAAGTTTTGCTAAAGGAATACACCAAGTTAAATAAAAAAAAGAAGAACCCATATGGATAATGTACTTCATTTTTATGATGGAAAACTTCCCGTGCCAGCTGAGCACATCTAGAAGAACTCTAGCTCTGTTAGTAACGCAAGGAATAATTACCGCTATGGCAACACTTCTGAGAATGGAATGTCAGTTCTACCATTTTTCTCAATTTGACGGCATATTATCACACGAATCTTTTTGTTTTTAGATTTGCAACGTGAGTGATTTACAACTGAGCATCAGTTAAAACTTTTTTCTTGCCTTTTTCTTCTCCTTTTTAGCTCCCTGCGAAGGCAATACATTCTTCTGCCACAGTAACATGTGTATTAACAATACGTTGGTTTGCAATGGACTCCAGAACTGTGTGTACCCTTGGGACGAAAATCATTGTAAAGGTAATCATTCGTCCCTGGAATCTGCAAAATCCCTCTACCTGTAGCGTGGGAAGAAGTTTATCCAATGTTTATATGTATCAGACAGCCTTAAAAATATATTGTACATTGGCTTTATGAACTCCTGTAGGTTTTATAATTGATTTGTTAGCCTTTTCCTTTGCTTTTACTAGTGCTGTAACCATAAGTTTTCACATTCCCTAATGCACAGTGGACTGTCCTTAGCACTTGATGTTCATTGGCAAATCTCCTTTTTGGAGCCTGCAGCAGGGCATTGGAGCTTTTCATGCAAAGCAGCGTTTCCTATCAGAAGCTCCTTCATCTGTGGCTGCACCTCTCACTTATCCAGTCCGTCTTTACCAGACATAGTGCACATACTCTAGAGATAAAAGTGTATCGAAGGAACATTAGGGCTTTCAGGTACCTAAAGCCACTTACCCCGACTTCAATTTTCCTACCAAAACGCTCTTCTTCCTTTCCAATGAGAATCGCTTCCAATGTTCCGGCTTCCTTCTCTAGCCTGTATGCAAAGGTTTGTTTACATAGAGAGCATCCCTCGGCTTGGTTATGAATGTTGCAAGTTTTGGTTAAGTTCAAAGGCCACATATCCTCTTTTGTTCAGATCCAATATTAACCAGTTTGCAAAGGAAAAGAAACGGGCAAGTAACGCTCCATGCTTGATGTCCAATATCTTCTATTAAAATGCCCTCTGTGGATAGAAGCAGAGAGACGTTGCTACAGTACCCATGGTTCGCAGAGTCAATAAGAGAAGCCGATCCAGTATCAACTATTTTGAGGAGATGGGCAATGATCCATGTTGTGTCCAAGGGACCACTTTGGAATGGATGGGAAATTAAGCATTTTGTGAAGAACCTTATACAGCACTGTTAGGGATTCGTTTTACTTGCCTAAAGTGGGTCTGTTCCCATGGTTCTTGGTGGCCCACCTTTCTCCATGGACAAAACCTCTGCGCCACTGCTCTGGATGGTAGGGTGGGGCAGGGACAGTGGCTCACTTCTCTGAGAGGAACACCCCTGCTTTATGAAGAAGGCACTCGGTGAGGATGGAGAAAGGGGCCATCTGGTCTTCTGCTTGTCTCTTCAGGGAGCTCGACGCTGTGAGTGAGCTGCAGCCAGTGTGACCGGGGCCCTGTATTCTCAACCTGCTGTGCCTGGTGTAGACCTTCTTTCCTACCAGTGGGGCCTGGGAGGAGGAGGGGAGACCCCACATTCCAGCCACTCCTGCCTGGAATCGAGCATCTGCAGTATGGATCTGGGGGTAGAAAGGGCATTGAGAAATGCAGGTGGCTCGCCCTTCCTGGGGAGGTACTATAGCTCCAGACTGGGGGCCTGTAGGGAGAGGAGGCTTGTGTTGCCTGAAACCACCCTGAGTAGACCTTCTACTGGAATAGAAGCTTCTATTGGGATAGCTTCTATTGGGTGGAGGAGCTCAAAGGCCACAGACCATCCCTGTTCATAAAGAAATTCAGTAGAGGTTCTTGAATAAATGTACCTCCCTTAAGACAATTTCCAGAAACCTTAAATGTTATTTTTTTTTTAACTTTTACGATGATGGGGAAAGACCCACAGAAGCCCTCATGCCAACATCCCGGAAGTGTCTGTCTTAAAGTGTAATCACCTTCTGATATCAGAACACTGTTACTTAGACTTCAGTTATCCACATCAGGAATAAGTTCAAAACAATTTAGGTATATTCATGTTCCCATTAGCAGAGTTTGTGGGGTTTCTTATACCAAGAGAAATGTTTTTACCATTACCAATTGATTCGCAAATGACATCCTAAAGGTTTTATAAGACCTTCTTCAAAACATATATTTACATTTAAAGTAGGGATGCTGTGCAACGGGAGAGCCGTTTCTAAGGCTAGAAGATAGGGTTCTTGTGAAAAGTGAAACATTTTGTTTCTTTTTAAAGACTTGTTTATGTTTAAGACAGTGAAAGTTTTATGCTCAGCCTGTTTCATTTAAAGTTCTCCACGTACGTCTGACTACCATATTAACGCGTGGTGGGTTGTTTCTTGTTTTGTTTGTTGTTTTCACTCTCCTCAACGTGTAGAAAAGAGGAAAGCCAGTCTGCTGGACCAGCTGACCAACACCAGTGGGACTGTGATTGGCGTGACTTCCTGCATTGTGATCATCCTTATTATCATTTCTGTCATTGTGCAGATCAAACAGCCTCGTAAAAAATATGTCCAAAGGAAATCGGACTTTGACCAGACAGTTTTCCAGGAGGTGTTGGAACCTCCTCATTACGAGGTATGCACCCTCAGAGGGACAGGAGCTACAGCTGACTTTGCAGATGTGGCCGATGACTTTGAAAACTACCATAAACTGAGGAGGTCCTCTTCCAAATGCATTCATGACCATCACTGTGGATCACAACTGTCCAGTACGAAAGGCAGCCGCAGCAACCTCAGCACAAGAGATGCTTCTGTCTTGACAGAGATGTCCCCACAGCCCGTCAAACCCCTCATCCCACCTGTGAACAGAAGAAGTATCCTCGTCATGAAACACAACTACTCCCAAGATGCTGCAGATGCCTGTGACATCGACGAGATTGACGAGGTGCCGACCACGAGTCACAGGCTGTCCCGACACGATAAAGCCGTCCAGCGGTCAGTATCTCTAGATTTTTTGATGAAAACTATAACCTGAAGACTGAAATGCTTCCAGAGTGTTGTGTTCTATTTTGTCTTCATTTTTCAGTTTCTCTTTTTATTAATGACTTAAAGCATAGGATTTCAACTTTTGCCTCTTCTTTTCCTTTTTCCGTGCTCTGCGTACTTTTCCTAAATCCCGTCTGTGTACATACGTGTATGTGTGTGAGCACACACAGACCAAAGAGATTTCATTTATTTCTATACAGATATAATATTTATTTCTATAAAAATTATGGCTCTATTTTTTATGGCTAATTTGCTTCCATGTGGTCATAAATGTTGCTCCAATCAATATTTATAGATTTTAAGATACGAGATGATATTTGGAAATAATTGCCTTACCAAGATGGTTAACCCATCTTGTTGAATAATTTTAATGTAAAAATAACATATTTTGCAATATAATGCATTATATTTTTGGTATGAAAGTTAAAACACTTTTTTCCACATATCACATAATACTTACATTACAAATTGCATATGATAGCATGGTATGCTAAAACAAGTAAACATTGATATTTAAATGTAGCGAGGATTAGTAGAAACAGTTTTCTTTTAATATGGAGACAATATTATCTATATTGTATTATTAGGCCTAAAATTAGTAAAAGTCTTGAGGAAAGAAGATTTAAATTGAGAAAAATATTATTTCCAATTCCCAAATCCAATCTTCCTATGTTTTGTTTTGCATGCTTACTAGCATTTAGTTTATTTTGTAAATGTACGTAATTCCTCAATTCAGTATATAGTCTCAAAACCTAAACTACTTTTAGTTGATTTAATATTTTTGCATGCTGATGGAAAAAATTTTACTTCCACAGTTTTATGAATTTTTAGGAATGCTTTTAAGTAAATATTTGTGTGCTTATTTATTTTTTGTGAAAATATTACTTTGTTGAATGAAATAGCCATAACATTCCAGGTTCTGCCTCATTGGGTCTCTAAGCAAACATGAATCTGAATACAACACAACTAGGGTCTAAAAAGAAAATTCAAGGTAAGCAAATGCCCTTGGTTCCTTCTCCGACTTTGTCGTACTCTGTTTTGTTTTGTTCTGTTGAACTTGTCTTGTAGTTTTTTAGGGAATGTGCTATTTATTCATTCTTTCTTGAGATATGTGTTTCATAGCATTTCACAATTAGAAATATACGGGATTCAATGCTGATGGAAGGATATTCTTAGTATACGTATCTTTAAAATAAATGTGAATATTCTTACCATCAAGCATTGTACTACAATGCTATTGAAAAGGATGTTAATAAGTTAAATTTTATCTATCTTAAGGTAAAGATACAAAAATTGGTGAAGTCTTAAAAGAAATACCAGAAGAAACCCAAGGTTTTCATAAGTTAAAAAAATTGAATACTGTCTCAATATAACTGAAGTCAGTATATAAAACTGGTAATAATGGTATTGATTGAATTTGGCAACATTCTACTCAAAACTCACACACTAAGCATTCTGTGGTACTTGTACAGTTTGTGCCCTCTTATTTTTGCATGAACATGCAGCTTATTTCATCAAAATTAAATACAGCATGTTATGTCAAATTTTATAATATAAAATTTGAATGCTTGATAATGTAAAATGTTCCATAAATAGCAGTTGTCTATGTGTACATCTATTTTGTCATCGGGTACCATAATGGCTTTATTTTTAGCACTTAGAGTCTATATCTCTATTAGACTAATTTGTCTCCAATTAAATTTGCTTGACGGTTAATCTCTTCAAAACTCTTCAAACCTATCAATTATTCTTGAATTAGGTGAATGCATTTCCATGCTCTATACTACTTTGATAAGTTGGTGTAGTTGTGTGCATATTTCATCGGGAGAAAATGTTTTAACTGTGTTTTATTTTCAGACAAGAACTATTTATACAAACATGGACTGTGAAAAGAAAATTCTATAGTGAATTGTGAAAAGTGGACATATTTCTAAATTCATTCCACTGCCTTTATCCAAACTTAAGAATTACAGACATTTGTTATCCCTTCAGCAAGACATACCCGCTGCACAATGATATGTTCATTTCGTAATTTGGTTGCTGGCCACCAAGTGCTCCTTAGTTTTTAAATACATTTTGAGATTTACTGGAAACTTGAAGAAATTAGTTCCTGTTTAAGACTATCCCAACTTTATTTTTACTGTCAGTTTCGCTTTGTTTCTATGTTGTTTTATGTCTTTGTTAGATAATTGTACATTGTGTGATATGTGAAAAAACACAATTTTGGATGAACTTTGTGTTACATGTACATTGTTTTCATTATATAGACTGCTTGAGAATAGTGCGTTCCTGAGTGATTTTGAACATGCTACAGTGAAAAGTGAGAATGTGGACCATGGAAACACCAGCTAGAGGTTTTATGGACTATAAACGTCTGTTGTTGTGTTAAGATTAAATGCAGCCCAAAGTACCGAGTAAAATTACTGGATTGCAATAAGAAAAATCTCATTTTTCGTCTTTCCTATATACCCCCATTTCCTTTCTTTTTAAAAGAAAATCAAAGGAAGATACCGAGTTTCAGAGATAGTTTTGAAATCAGGTATTTTACCGTTCATACCCTTCAGTAGAAATGATTTTTGATTAAGCACTTAGCAATATGATTGATTGACAGTTTGAGAAAATACCCTGCATGTCAGCACTGGATATTTGAATTGGAAAAATGTCATTTTTATTAGACACATTGTAAAAAGCATGCATTCTCCAATACTGCTGTTACTCTTCCACTTCCTTGTGTCATACGCTTGCTACTTGTAACTTTTTATATAAAGATATATAAAAATGTATAATAATTTCCTAACTTGAGTTAAGAGAAATGCTTTCGTCTATTAGAGTGATAAAAACTGACTTACGTAAGTACACACTTTATATCTACTCTTTCCACACTTTAGGCTACAGGATGTCCTTTAGTATTAAGACATACTTCTTCAAAATTTGATTTCTAAAACTTTATGGAGTACTCCGTCCACAAGGCTGTCAGAAAGAGTTAAATTACCTGGGGTCAATAGGATTTCTACATTACATCAAAAGTGTCTGATATACTGCAGCAACTGGGAGCATTTTCAGGATTGGCATACTGTCCTCTTTACAACTAATTTTATCAGAAGAGTTTAAGAAAGTGGACATTGTACCACTCTCAAGCGCATTTAAAAGTGCCACGTTTTTGTGCTAATCTGAATGACGTAGCTGGTGAACTAGTCACCAGTAGCTTGGTCAGCAGGCAAATCCAGCCTGCAAGAAAGGGAGCCAGTATTCAAATTACCATGTTATTGTCTGACCCACAGAATGTATTTTCAACATAAACATATAACCTCAATATGAGATGTCTAACTAAAGCAAGCGCCACCGAGACCAAGACAGCCTCTCCTCTTCTAAGGTTTAGGTTTTGCCCAGAATTCTCGATACATGGAATAGCCCACACCTAAAGAAAAAGAATGCTAGTTAAGCATTTAAATATTTTTTTCAGTATTAGAAAATTAAAAACAGTTCATAAAGTAGCTAAAAGTAGCACCCTTGCTGGTGTACGATACTTACAAGGGGACCAAGGCCCTCACTCTTGCTTTCTTAAACAATTCAAATTTCTAAAATTCTTTTTACACACTTTCCCAAGTATCTCAAGGCCAGAATGACTAGCTCAGACTGCTAAAATGTCAATATTTATCTGGCAACTTTAAAAGGAGTTACTCTTGCTGTATAATACCAGATAAAGTCAATTAATTATAAAGCCCATAAAAGCATGTAATATCTTTTCCACCTTCAAAAACTCAATAAAACAGGAATCATGTCTCTCCCAGATGTTGGATCTTATTACCAATCCTATTTACATATCTAGACTCTTCAACAAAATTATAAACTCAGTGAAAGACAGTACTCTCTTTTCTTTCTTTCTTTAAAACCTTAGTAAGATTTTACCATAGACAGTAAAACTATGTCACTGCTTGAACTATTTTTATTAATTCAGTTTTTACGTGAAAATGAATATAAGTGATATTTGCAAACTGCTTCAAAGTCAGCTAAAAGTATCTATCTTGTTTTATTTACAAAGAAATCCATTAATGGGGAACCACAAATTTGAGATATCCTGTAGGAACATACCCAGAGTCATTGCTCCCACAACAAAGCCTTGGGCTTTCACGCGCATGTGGATCGGGTGAATAGACACTTTAGTATTGCCCCTGCTCTTCAATTTATATAATCCATATGCAACGATTGCTGCAAAACCTGCCATTCCTGTAAAACAGACAGTCACAAGATGTCAGATGCATGGGGGCAGGGAATCAAGATGATTTTATCATCAATCAATGTTCTATTTTTTTTATAAGGATGCTTTAGGAGACCATTAACCAGCTAACATACAAATTGAGTTCTTATTTTTTCCCCCTCAGAACTAAAAATCCACAATTGGAAGCAAACAGTAGCAGATCCAGAAAGCTAAGATCATCTTTAAAATGTGGGCTTGTGAAGCCAGTAACTAAATTCCTTTAAGCGTGCCAGGGGAGCTCTTCTCTGTCCTACTTCCATCCCCAAAGGCAATCAGTTAATGTGGTACAGACTGTAATAAACCATAACTGTGAGTATAACAGAAAAAAAAACTTTATGGAATATATTCTCCTTTTAGAATAGGAAAGTCTTTTTTAAGTGCTTTAAAATCACAAGCCCTTTTATGACCCAAATAACACAATTCTGAGTTGTCCTTATACTCAGGCACATATATGATTCCTGAAAGCTTACTAATCATGGTGTGTTTAATATAAATAAAGGAAAATAATATTATAATTAATTGCTGTTGAATTACATACTCTATAAAGTTTGATTTAGCGAGTGGGTACTTTTAAAATACGGAATGTGTATTCTCAGAAAATAATTTCTAAACTCAGATTACTGTAAATCTGCTTACCAGCATTTCCCAAATGGCTGAATTCTACAGAATTTTGTCCTACAAACACAAAGCCATCTGGTCTATCACAATGCCAACCTGGTAACTCAAGCAAGCGCCACAAAGCCAATAGATGAGTTATTCACATACATCCCTGTTAGGAATCCAACTTCACATGTGCTACAGAAACAAATAAATGGGAAAGAAAAAATTTTCTGATAGAAAAATTAATTATCATAGCAATTCTGAATCGTCTGTATTGAAAAAATGTCAATCCACAGAATCTGATAAACTGGTAAATAGAAAAAATATATCAAACATTATAAAGAAAGATTATTTTCTGTTGTTTGCTATATATTTTATATACATTATGTTGAAATTTAACCTTTTTTGTTTGACTTGACTAATTCTTTTATTATCATGCCTATTGTCATTCCTTTTACTTCAAAGTTGATGCATCCAGAGACTTTTTAAAGTGATTAGCCATGTTTTATATTACTGTCTCTATTTAGAAATCTTCATAAGACCCTGTACACTTTGAATGAATAATCTCAGAAAGGATGATATACATGTGAACCACTTACTATCCACTGTCCTTTCAGCTGTCCACAGAACTTTCATCTTTCCAGTTCTTCCTAAAGAAGCAGAATGCTTCTGACCTGCTGGTTCACTGCTGAAAGGCTATTTGCACCAGAAATCAAGGACTTAAAAAATAAATCCAACTACATTAAGTATAATGATAAAGATCGATTGCTTACACATATTTAATACACAACAGCTCCATAGGAAAACAAAAATATTGAAATGAAGAATAGGCCTCTTCAGTGGTAATACTGAGAAGGTATAACTCAACGTATAATTGGGCATTGCCTAATCAGAAAGCAAGATAGTGATGGCTCTGAGGCCTGGAAGCCTCCTGTTGTCTCTGCCTCAACTCTAGATGCTGGATCTTGAGTGTGTAGGGGCTCCGTGTTGCCTGGGGGTTTCCTGAAGGAAGGTCTTTAAAAGCCAGTATTGAAATCTACCAACACATTAAAAATTCCTGTTTACTGGCTACATCAGACCCTGTCACCTGCATATCAAACTTTGGTTTATATTCAAGTGGAGAGACACATGTAGATATGGCATGAGACATTTCAAGACTTTCAAGATGTTTCAAATAAGTTATTTTAATAAATAGTTATATTTTTTGATAAAGTGAATTCAAATATTACTCGCACGAGTGCTTTATTAATCTCATAAGATGCTTTCTGATAGCGTAATTACACACCATGTTAGTTAATTTGAAAATAGCTCTTTTTGTTTCATTTCCCTATGTTTGAATTCACTTTCAAAATCTGGGAGGCATATCATGATTATGTGCAACACCTATGAAACCCTGAATTAAGCTTTTTACTTCCGTCCAAGTGCATTTTAGTTGCCTAATTCAAGGTTGGCATGTTGATTTGGAATTATGATTTTTGTGTACCTGATTATACACACAAGCCATTTTTATGCATCATATTGGAAGATAGACATATGTAATATTTGATTTACCATAATTCAATTCCATTTGATTAGATAATTAAAATGTGGCTGTAAACTTAATTGGAGATCAATGTCTTTGGGCTTTTAAAGGAGAACAGTCCACATTGTGAAGATGCTGGCTTTTCTGTTTTGCATTATTTTTTCACCAAAATTATTTCAATGACTCCATAAACCCTTATTCTTAGCATTTAATAAAGTTAGGTCTTTGACATTTCTTAAATATTCACTTAATATTGAATCAACTTTTTCTCTATTTTTCATTTAGGAATTTGGCTTTTCCTCAAATTTGATAGCATTTTTAAAATTCCACAAACGGATTTTTCTCAACCTAAGCATATCTTAATAAATAACAAACTATGATGATTCCTATTCCTTAATTAAAGTAATGACAAATTATTTATCTTCTGGTGGTAAAATAAATAATAGCATTTTATCTTCTTTTGAAATTTGTATATTTCAATGATGAAAATGAATCCTGTCAGATTCCAACTCTGGAGGGAGGGTAAATAAATAAAATCATGAAAATATTCTGAATGCGAAATGCATATGATTTGAGTCTCAGTTTTGTCCAACTTCGCTGAAGCGAGTTAGTTTCTGTATCATGCCTACCTGTGCATTCTTCTTCCTTTGGCTCATTTTTGGGATCATACTCATGGCCCAGAGGGTCCATCCAAAAAATTGTCAAATAGATAAAATAATTTTTAAAATCAGACTTGAATTAATTATCAGTTTCTTATCCATTTAATTAATAATTCCCGTTGCTCTCTTAAAGGTGGAATTAAGTAGCAGAATAAAATATATTATTAAAATAGCCAGAGATGGGTTTTTATAAATAATCTTGTTCAACAAATCAGAGCGCTTTGCTAATATAGAATTATCCTGATTAATTCTATTAATGAGTTTGTTTAAATTGTACTACGGATTTCTTAACTGAATTTTATTATTCAGATAAACCCAACAGTGTGATAGAAATAACAAATCTAGGTGACTGACGTCAGGCACTTGTAACATCTCAGCTTTTTTTTTTTATTATGGCCTCTGGTTCTGTACTTTCTTATGTGTTATTAAAGAAGTAAATGCCTTCTTAGTATGCCTTTAATTCCTCAGACTTCAAACTTACTAGGGCTGGTTTCCAGAAGGTTCTTACTCCTGCACTAGTATGATCGTAAAGTTAAACCACTTCTTTGCGTCCATAATTGTGCAGCCAACATGTTCCTGTTTATCCCCAACTTCTATCACCTCTCCAAACTCTGAAGCATGTCGTTTTACATTGGTTCATTCTTTGGAAAAAAAAAATTTTTTTGCCCTCTTCTTAATAGACACATATCTAGACACAAAATGTAAAAGTGGTCAAAAACATAGCATATAAATTATTTAAAATAAAATTTTCCTTATTACATCACATTGTAAAATTTGTGCTCTTTATTCACTTTCTCCTGAGTTAAGTTTAATATCAATAGAGCCAGCGTTTTTCCTGAGCCTGTACAATCTATATACCAGGATTCTTCCTAAGTGCTCTGGGGATGAAAATAAAAGGTGACGCACTAGTGGGAAGCATAATTATGGAGCCTTATAGAAGGAAGGGTTCTTAGCGGAGCTCAATAAGGAAAATGAAGCTCAAAATTATTTGCTGAGCTTTCCATCTTGAAAAGCTAATTAGTTGCTTCGTGCTAATCTGGCATGGAAGATGAAATATATTCAACTGTCAAGAGAATACAATACTGAGAATGTTTTATAATAAAGAAGTCAGTAGCATAGATAAGGGGGTAAAATGTATTCTCAGAGAGATCAAGAGATGCTTGATGAATAGTTGTTCTTCTAAGCAGGTCTTGAAGATTGAGAAACATTGTCAGTGGTGGAGCAGGGAGAGATTTCCACCTAGAGAAGTTAGCGCAGAGAGTAGTCTCCCAAGGCCATGTAAATATTTGAGATGGCTGGAGCATAGGATTAGACAAAAGGAATAATAGTCAATATAGTTGGAAGAGCAGGTTGGCGTTTACATCATGATCTCTGAGTGCAGGTAATGCCATCCAAAAGACTTCACGTTTTAGTCAAAAAAGCATTTTAATGTCTCTTAGCAAAGTTGGGCTGAAAAACTATAAGTAGAATCCTCTGACAGCAGTGTATTTGCTAAACTGAGTGAAACTGGAATAAATAAAGGAAATCAAAACAATACAGACACAAGATATTAAAAAAGAATAACCGATGGATTGTTAGATATCCAGAAATATCTGTCTTTCTATTTATTTTCCACCATTTTTTAATTATTTCAAGATCATGGTTGGGTAACTAGCCAAAATACTGAGTGTTGTATGCTAAACACCATTCTGCGAGTTTTTCATGTAAGTATTCCTTTAGTCATCTTAGCAATTATTATTATTATGAATAATAATAATACTTGTTGTTATGGTTGTTTTATTGTTATTCCATTGTACCTATAAGGAAACTGAAGAGAGTTTTGGTAGCTTTTCTAAGATTGCACAATAAAAAATGATACATCCAGGTCTGAACTCAAGCTGATTAACCCCAGAATCAGCCAGCAATCCTACTGCTATGAATACAACCCTTTAATATTCAATATAGTATGTTTCACTGAAATAAGTTGATATGTATTCATAGAAACCCCATACTTCTGTGTTTTCTCATCTGTAAAAATATGTATTATAGCAACTTCTCTCCACCCTGTAGCTTTTGAGGACCAAATGACAATGCATTGGAAGATACTTTTTATACCCTATGATACATTATAAATAAATCATTTTTCCTAAGTCATGTGTAAACTTCATTTTATAATGGACATGGGACAAATGTATCACCTATACAGAGCAGTAATGAAAAATAACTTCCAGCCTCCTCTTGTCCACAGTGAAATGTATGACTTCCAGAGTCCACGAATTCTTATTTCACTTGAATGACATTCTTCCCCAGTGCTTAGTTTATTGCATCATCTTATTGAACAATATTGAACTCCAGAGCTCCTAAGTGATCCCAAAAGCCCTAGTCAAACAGAAATACTAACACTTGGCAGAAAATTCTGTTTTTCAATCCCAGACAATTGTTTGGTATACATTCGCATGATAGCCTAATAGTGGGATGAGCAAGGAAATAGATAGGTAGGTAGATAACTGCAGTCTCATAACCATAATTATGTTATAAAAATGTGGTGTAATGCAGTGAAAATAGCTTTTCAACAGGACAATTTCAAATTTTAGTTTCACCTCATACTTCTCACTTGCTCTTAAGGACGTAGTTGGAATCCTTTGAGCTTCGCTTCCTTTATCCTTAAAATAGAGAGTCTATACCCAATAATGAAAGTTGCTCTGAAAATCAGAGATGACACCATCCATAAACAAACAACATGAAGTTGGTGGTACAATATAGGGGCTCTGGTTTTCACATTTGTGTCTTACTAGTTTGCACTCCAGAGTGGGCAAAATGTCTCCTCTATGCCTGACTTTTGTCCATCTGTGAACCAGTCATTGCTGACAGAAGTGGACTTCTCTACCTCCGTGATCAACCCTGGGTTTAGACAACTCGGGAGAAGCCCTCACCTTTCAGAGGTGACATCAGTTTAGGACAGGACCAGATGGAAGGAGCGTAGGGGTTAGTAGGTGGGAGAGAATGAGGTTAGCCTTTGCCTCTTAGCTCTTAGTGTGCCACCACCTGGCATAAATGAGGTTGACACTGGAAAAGACATCAACACAGATATGCTATTAATGATGTGTAATTGAGAACTGCTAATTTCTAGAATTTAAGGATTTGAAAGTAGGCATCAGGAACGAGCAATTTGGGGATCCTTCAAAATAATTGTTAAGTGCATAGTCAATATGGCTCTGCTTAGGTGAGCAAATGAGTACAAAAGTTACATTTAAATAAATAAATACATTCTTCTACTTGTCGCAGAGAAGCGCTGTCCTGACCTGACACGTGGCTTACGTTCCTTGGCCTTTCCTTCTAGAAACTACAGAATTAGGCCAGATTCAAAAGTAAACTTAAAGAAGTGTGGTTTAATAACCATTGTTATGGGCACATTATCTTTCTCCTTTTTTAAAAAAAGTTTAATTTGCAGGTTGTGTTTTCAAAATAAACACACAAAATACAAGAATGGTAAGTTTTAGAACACACTAATTTAGAATAACATTTAAACAGAATTGCTTGACATACATATCAATTCAGTATACTTACAAACCATGGGTCTCTCTAGATTTTTATATTCTTACATATGCTAACTTTATGAATAAAACTGTCTTTTTTAAAAATCACTCTTTAAGTGGCAGCTTTTCCAAGTAGATCATTCTTGTTAAGATGGATACTATGAACATAGTTTCATACAATATACTTGCCCAACTTTCTGAAAGGACAGTCTTTTTGTGTTAAAAAAAAAGAGTAATGAACTCTTGTTAATTGATAATATTGAAGTATTTTATAAAATATTAATGCACTTGTGAGAAAATGCCTTCTCTCTCTACAAGTACTCCTTTTTTATAGCTAAGGTTTTTCTCCCAGCTATGTTGAGACTTTTATACGATACATATAGATATTTCCTGAGCCTGTGCTCATCCTTTAGTCACTTGTAAACAGGCATCATTTTTTGAAGGACTGTGCTGGTTGGTAAGAAGTTATATCTCATCTTCAAATCGACTCTGCTCTGAATTGGTAGGGCTGGGACTCTGCAAAGGAATCGTTCCCTCTGCCAGCTGATCCCTGTTCAGGTCTCCTAACAGAGGGCAGTAGAGGAAGATACGAAGACAGATGAGGACCTGAAACACTTTTATGTTTGCCTCCTGTTTCTGTCAGCATCCTCTAAGAAACAGAACTTGGATTCACCGGCAGCCTCCAGCCTCCTTCAGCTCTCGGAGACCAAGCCTCCAAGCTCCCCCGCAGAAGCATCTGCACCAGCTTGGCGTGTCCTCCTCAGAGCTCTGAGCCCTGCTATGGAAGGACTCCTTCTGGACTCTAGATTCTGAAAACTTCCATTCATTTCCGTTGTTTCCTCAGTCCGAGAGCAAGCCAGGCTCTGTATGGCTTAATATCGGCCATCTCCTTATTCCCTCTTCATTTTTCCAGTCTTCCAAACCTGTGTAACAGATTCCCAGGATCACAGTCTCTCTGTTGATATATCTACCATGTCTTCTGTTTTCCTGACCCGAGGATTATGATTGATTTTAACTGGAATGTTTTTCCTTGCTAAGGGCGTTTTAAAATTCTTCCCTGAGATTCTTTTACTGAACTTATGACAACTTTGCCTAATTAAATTTCACACAAGAATGAAGTGTTTGGCTAAATTATTTCTGGAATATTAGTTCTATAGCATGAGACATTCAATTCTATATGAGAACAGATATACATGTTTATGATGAGCAAGTGTTCCCTTTCATGGGGTGGGTATTCCTCAGTTCTCCTGGGGATTTAAAAGGGAGAATAACAGCTATATTAAAATGACAGTGAAATGAAAAAGCATCATGGGTCCTCTTTCTAATTTATATTCCTGACCTAAACAGCTCCATCCAGTCAACTCTTCTTAATTTATTTATGTGGACCAAAATCAATTCCTATGGACTTTACATTTTTTCTTTATTCTCTGGGAGTAAAGCCCTTTTTAAAATGGTTGGCCAGTGCCTTCAGGAGAGCCTGGAGACCCTACCCTGGTCTATTAGACGTTTCAGAACATTTTCTAGGAGGGTTAATAACTTAAATTCTAACTAATCAGCCGCAGAACTTAGAAAGTTAAAATTTTCTAACTTCAGTTTTTCACAGGGAATGACTTCAAATCTAATCACCTAGTGATAAGAATTTTAATCTTTGTAAAGTCAACCACCATCAAACTTTTATCTCAAGGAAACAGAGAGACAAATACATGTGGCTGACAGGTGCATTGAGTAATTTGACTCCGTCTGGGGTCTGTTAAATTTTGAGTCCCTGCAGTTTGTGACTATCCAGAAGGAAAGATCCATTTTTCTGGCTTAATTGGATGAAACTAGAGCTTGTTATGATAAACTCCTTTCATACAAAAAAATATTCTCAATACTACTCAAATTTGGATTTTTCCCAGAACACCCACCTGTACATATTCCGGTTTTCTTAGTGAGTCTAGCCAACTTAGCCATTTCTGAAGGTACAAAGAGAAAGAGCTTTGTCTCAAAAGAGCAATGACCAGCGAAAGTGTAGCTCTGTGTTAAAGTATTAAAAATAAGAAACCATGGTTGAGTGTTCAACTTGTGTGAAACACTGTTCTAAATATTTTACAGGTATTTATCCAGTCAATCCTCATAACAACCTTATAAAGTAGTTATTATTAGCTTTATTTTATAGATGTGAAAATGGAATCCAAGAAGTTACATAAAATACCCAATCTCATGTAACTAATAAATTGTAAGGCCTGGATTTAAACTTTGGAGGTCTAGATACAGAAACTATAGGCTTAACCACGCATCACTTTGCTTCTCATTGATTACCCACTTCTTAATTTTAAGAAATGGGAAATAAAATGTTAGCCACTAACTTAAAACCACTCTTCCTAACCTAGTGAGCACAGACAGAGGAGAGACAAGGAATAAAAGATAGAAATAACAGCCAATTCTCCTTGAAAACATGCTTTAGGAATTCCTGATGAGAATCACTGCAGAAAAATAATGGGGAATAATCTTCATCTGTGGAATGATTGTAGCATGACGCATTGCACTGTCTAGGTTGCTTGTGATAAATGTATTTACAGTTTATGAATTTATGGTACAAAACCTGCTAAACACTGTCAGAGCCAGCACGTGACTATCTAAGTAATAAATGGCAATGTTTCCTAACTGAAATCTCTCTCTCAGTAAGCGATGCCCTACATGGCCCCCTTAGAGAGGTCCTATGCTTAAACTGTGTTGGGTGGTCCCACAGCAGCTATAAAGGGCCGAGAGTCTTGTGTTTGCATCACAGGACTTCCACACGCTTTACCCTCAACTCATAATTACCTGTATCCTTTGAAGTATTAGTGAATTTTGATCCTGTGTAACACGTGATTCTTGTATGTCTGATTTGAGAGTCTGACCCTTTTTGCTGTATCAAGGAGTTTCCTGCAGTTCCTTCTTGGAACTTTTTGGAGTTCCAAGAAGCTCAGTGCCTAAGCTGTATGCTCCTTTGGCTCGTCTTGGCAGTTATCAGGGGCATTGTTAATTTATTCAACAAACATAACATAAACAATAGCAACTCATTTAATAAATATGGATTGCAAGCAACTAGGTGCATGAAACTGTTTTAGTCACAAAACAGATAAAAATATTCACTCTTTTGTGTCATGCAATCTAGTTAAAGGAAACATACAGTAAAGGACAAACAATAATGATAAAAAACCATTTGTCATGTTATGAATGTGCCTTGCCCAAAGAATTAGGCATACTGGGGGGACAGAGAGTGTTGAGATACAGAATTGGTATTTGATGAGGAAAAGACATGAGCATCTCTGGTAGTGTAATGTTTGACCAAAGTCTTAAAGAAGCAAAATAGTGAGCTGTGAATATCTGAGGGAGGATGTTTCCTGGAGTTCAGAAGAAGTTTGCCTGGTATGTTTGAGAGGACGGTGCGGGAGGAATGGAGTGAGAGAGTGACAGCAGTAAGAGATAAAGGGAGAAGCAGGTGGGCATGAGATCAGATAGGGATGATCAAGCAAACCTTAAGAAACTGAAGTTTATTCGGACAGAAATGGGAAGGGGCTGAAGGGTTTTAAGAGAGCCGAATATGGCTAAGCTCTACCTGGTCTCCTCTGTTGCCGTGCTGAGAATAGTTTGTACAAGCGTCAGTGTTAAGGTCAGTGAGAGGCAAAGGCATTAGTGCATCGACAGTGCAGGTGAGAGAGGACAGAGTGTGGTGACCTGTCAGGGAGAGTCAGGAGAATCAAAGCCACTTGAAGTATCCAAGCCATGAAAGACATCGCTAGGAATTAAGGTCTTAAATAAGCTGTGGAAAAACCTGAAGGAGCAGAGTTCAGAGAAGTTTCACCAAAGGTCTCAGCCTGAAGCACCAAAGGAGCTCTGATGTCTAGAAGATTCTGCAACTCTCAAGACTCTCTGGATAACCCTACAAAACCATTGGCGTCTACGGAAGCAGACTGAGGAGGGGAGTTCTGAAAAACATGCCTGCACATGTAGAATATCATTACACACCCACGCCTCCGGCTGTATGTCTTTGGAGGAGTCTCTCCCATTTGGCAAATCTCACATGAGTGCCCATCGCTGACAAATCCTATCATTAACTTACACTTTCTAATATTCCTTAAATAGGAATTATTACCTGTTTATAGTCTTGCTTTCAGTGTAAACTTCTTTTCCTATGCCATTCATTATTCAGTGGATTGGTAGAGAGGGAAGATAAATATTTGGTCTTACTCTCTCTCTGGAAGTAGAAGTCTACCGTAACATATATAATTAAATAATTAATTAAATTGCTTATTTTAATATTTTTTCTTCCTACTGGTGTACCAGCTTTTTGAGGGAAAGAAGAAACTTTTTTCACTTTTTGTAACCCCAGAAGATAGCATCATTCCTGGAATATGCTGGATGCATAATTAACACTTTTTGGTGGAATGAAAAACTTTTCCATAATAAGAGGAATAACCGTAGGGCAAGCTAATGCTAGTAGGCTAAGAGAATCAAGATGAACAAGTAGAGAGTGTATATTAGGGTGATCTACACTGAGAAAAACTTAATTTAAAAATTTTTGAAAAAAGCAACCTACACTGAGAGAAAGTATCCATATGCAATTATGATTCAAATTTGAGTGAGTTTGTGAAGGAAGTATTGGACCAAAAGGGTGTAGTGTGAAGAAAAGAAAAATATATAAGAAGCAGGAATTTTAAAAGTGCATGCAGGGCACAGTCAGGCTTAAAGGAGCTGCAAAACATTTTGAGTATACCATTTCATTTTTTCTATTAGTTTTTTTTTTTTTTAATCAGGGAAATCTTTCAACTATTCATGATGGACTTGGAAAAAAAAAGATTAGAGATTTACATTCTTCTCAAAGTTTACCAAGAATGATTGAATTCATATGCTTGTATTTTTTTTTTCAGATACCATTACATTTCTTGGTGCAATTCTTTGCAAATAGACGGCTCAATCTTGTCAAGCTCTGAAAGGATGTCTCTAAAGATTATCTAAGAAGTTATTTTAGAAATTGTGCTTTTTGAAAAACAACAATGCAATGACCACAAAACCCTTTCAGAACCAGACTGGATTCATTGCTTTCCATAGAGTATTCTCAATTTACCTGATGGCCGTGCTCAGATTAGATTATGGCAGGAGCTGGAGCTTGGTCACAGCAAAGGCAAAACAACACGTGCATCTGTTAGGAGGATCTGATTTCTCAACAATAGACACCTAGTTTTCTCATGTCAGAGTGAGCATTCTTCCTGAAAATGACAAGTTACTATGAAATAAGATAAGGTTAACTACGAAGTGATTCTTGGACACACATTGTTTTCTTTAATGGTATCCTGACTGTAATTCTGAAGGAAGACATTATTATATTCTCCATTTTACAGGTAAGCAAACCGAGTCTTAAAGAAGTCAACTGATTTATCCAGTTCACAGAGCCAAGAAATACAGGGACTCCCAGACGTTTCTCACTGACAAACTCATTTCTACCAAAATGATGACTTCATGTATCGGGCCCGGAGATGTGCTACTGTTTGATATACATTATCTAATTCAATTCTCAGAACCTCACTATAAGGTGGATATAAGTAACCCCCCTGCTTTTCCTTGGGGAATTGATGCTCATTGACACTATATGACTAATGTCAAGGAAAGGATTTAAAACCATTGGGAGGGTTAAAAAGAATAACAAAACAAAACAAAATAATATGCATGCATCTTCATCTCTATGAAAACTAACTGTCCCATCAACAGTGAGTTAGTTATTTGGTTTCTCTTTATAGGAATTAAGTTGGATTGTCTGTTTTTCATGAAGCAACACTCTCTACTAGGACTGGAAGCCAGGTTTCACAGTACTCCTTCCCTCTTTGGCTCAGGGTTAGAGTTTGTCAATGAGAGGAACTCACATAGGATTTGGAAGGAGGAGTGGAGTGGGCGTCATTCGTCTCAGGAGGTCCCGGTGGGCAGATGCAGCGGCTTCTGGGCCATGTCTACAAGCTCCCACTTCTCCGCGGTGGTGACCAGAGCTCTGCCTTGTCTCTGACCCCTGTGCTTCAGTCCTAAGTCCTTACGGAACATGTCCTCAATCCTTCAGCTGCTGCCTTCCTGATCTGTACTCCTCACCTCCTCTCACATCTGTGGAATCCCCAATTCCTATAGTAAACGCCTTATTCTCATAATGCTATAGAAATTCTACTTTCCTGACTCAACCCAGACTAAATACAAGTGGAAGATTTGTCCTGTGTACTGGTATTGCCAGTAGAGGGGCAGTGATTCTCTTCTGAAAGAAAAAGAATGTTCATTGGGTGGAATACACTTGAAATTTTTAAAATTATATATATTCCAATAAGTTTGCTTAATGCAACCCAGTTAACTGTAGGGAAACAAAAATAGAAAGCATCAGAGAAATATTCAACATGTTCGAGGAAGCCTGTGCATCTAAAATGAACAAGTTTCCCTAATTGCTTTTTCTGATCAAGTGGTGCCTTTGGCTTTGACATGAGGGGAACTGTGCACAAATACGCAAAAGGATTTTGATGTCATAAAAGCTGAAATAGTAACAACATTCTTATCAATATCTAGGAAGGAGACTAAGGATTTCAATATGCTGACAGTAACGCTGGTATATGACATATGACTATATTTTGAAGTTTGTGCTCTAGAGAATGTATCTCACCTTTTATTATTAACACAGCTACCATTTACTGAGAACATACAACATTTGAGCGCACTGAGTTTATAAGAAATTACATATAATTTTTGTGATAGGTAATGCAGTACAAGAACATGAAAATAACACTTTCAGGTTAGCACATATTTAAAAAGCCTGGATTTTTAAAATCATAGGTTGTAAAGCTAAGGTCTTACTGTGTACCAAGTAGAAGCATATTGAACTATATAGGATGGAAAAAAACACACTTTCTTGTGTGCAGAGTATACAAACCTAAACATATAAAATGATAGCACTGTCACTGATGCTGTCATAAAGATTAATGCAGAGGAAGTTTTTTGAAATCAAAACCTGCTATTAAATGCTCAATGCAGTTACCATTATGAGATTCAGGCCCATCTATCAGTATCCACTAAATAAAGGTTAACAGCCTTCTCTCTATTGCCAGTGTTACTTATTCCCATTCTATCTGTGTCTCCGAGGAATAAAAGAATCTTTCTCCATAATACTGCTGCAAAGTTATTATTGAATGGAGTTACTATCAATGTATACAGAAATATATAATTTGACTCTTAATAATCTAATCAAATAGTTATGTACCATGCTGCCTCTTTGTGACTAAAACAGATTATAGACAATGTTTTGTTACATGTAAGTGAATACTGATTCGTGAATTCAAAATACAACATACTGAGTACAGTATTTCCAAAGATGGCATGAAAAAGAACTAGGTCTATAATACGGTAAATGTGTAGGGAACGTTTCCCACACGGTGTCATGGAGAACGTATCAGCGGCACGCTTGCAATTAAGAATATCACTTAAAATGACGCCCAAAACACCTAGTTTCTGCCTCTTTTACTTGAAATGCTGAATCCTTTGCAATCATCACCATGACTGTGATGAATTGCACGAATGCCCAAGAGGAAACCTACCTGGTGGTGTTTGCCTTCACATATGTTCAACAAGGTCGTGCCAAGTGTTAATGTATAAAGCTAGAGAATAAAACAATTATCTCAGAAAAAAAAAGGAAATTGTTATTGTGTTCTTGGGAGAATTATATCTCGGTTACTTAACGCTATAACTTCTATAAGATCCACTTTTCCTGTTTACCCCTGTTGTTTAACCTTGATTTTGGCTAAAACACTGTTACTGGTCTTCAGTGCTCAGTTCCTCGTGTTTCTATCGGGTGGTGTTCACGCCCACATCCCTTGACTCGCCTCCCTACTGAGATAAACATTGCTCCAATATGCCAACAATTAGTATAGAAAACAGTCATCCCTATAGACTGAAAACAACATAGAAGGCAGGCACTATTTATGGTATGTTTTGATTACCTCTCTGTACACATACAGTCTCTAACATAGCTCCAGGGACATAGCGGGCTAACAACGTATATTTGGTGAATGAATATATATTCATTATATTATTCATCAAATGATATAGATACATATTTTAAATAAGAAGTTATGCTTAGTTTTTTTTGTTTGTTTGTTTGTTTTTTGCGGTACGCGGGCTTCTCACTGTTGTGGCCTCTCCCGTTGCGGAGCACAGGCTCCGGACGCGCAGGCTCAGCGGCCATGGCTCACGGGCCCAGCGGCTCTGCGGCATGTGGGATCCTCCCGGACTGGGGCTCGAACCCGTGTCCTCTGCATCGGCAGGCGGACTCTCAACCACTGTGCCACCAGGGAAGCCCTATGCTTAGTTTTAATTTCTTCTCTCTTTTCATATCAAGGGGCCAATGAGCATTTAAAATATTCTAGACTGACATCAAGATGGTTAACTTTATCCATGTGATTTCCAGCACCAGGGCATTTTTCTTCTGCAATAGCTTGGCAGCAGTAAGTTATGACCCATGAACTCGATGGCTCATGCAAACAAACTCTTATTTTTCACTCTCCTTTCATGTCAGAGGCGGGGGTCAGCTCCTACACTTTTGTTCCGCATCGCTCTCATCCTGGAAGCTAGTCTGGGGGAGGAACCCTTTCTGAAGATACACTGTTCTCATGGGAGAGGAAAAAACAAGCGAGCTGGAGGCTATTTCTGACGCTTCTGCTTGGTCTTGTCTTAGGCCCCATGCACTTGCACTCCATCAGCCGAGCCTGTCACGTGGCCAGACCCAGAATCAGTGGGGAGGGATGTAAAATCATCTCACAAAGAAAGAGGGAGCAAACAGCTGGAGATAATGACATAATCCTCCTCTCCTCTCTATAAAATTGATCCTGTAAAGGAGGAATGTTTCAGAAGGTTATCCCCATTTTAAGAATGACATTCAAGGATGGGAATGTGTTATTCAAAAGGTTAATTAAAATCATACGGGCTTCCCTGGTGGAGCAGTGGTTGGGAGTCCGCCTGCTGATGCAGGGGACACGGGTTCGTGCCCTGGTCCGGGAAGATCCCACATGCCGCGGAGAGGCTGGGCCCGTGAGCCATGGTCGCTGAGCCTGCGCTTCCGGAACCTGTGCTCCGCAACGGGAGAGGCCACAGCAGTGAGAGGCCCGCGTATGGCAAAAAAAAAAAAAAAAAAATCATAGAAATCGGAAAGGTTTTTGTCATCCAACACATTGAATTCGAGCTTTACGATCAAAATATCTGTGAACTTTATAGCTCTCCTGGTTACTTGCCCTCTCTGCATCTTAGTGTCAGTATATGTTAAAAAAAAAAAAGAAAAATGAACAAAAATACCCACCTTATAGAGTTTTTGTGCAAATTATATAATAACATGTTTAAAAGTACCAGTGACAGCTCCAGACTTAGAGTAGCACATACTACCCTCCGCTGTCTCTCTCCCTCTTTCCAGCCCCTTCTCCTTTCTCTAAAATATCTTTTTTGCTCCCTCCTCCTTCCTGCTTTCTCTAAATTATCTTTAGCCTGGGAGAAACACTTCGTTTTAATTTCATTGCTTTGTTCAGTAACTTTTGGCTTCCTGAGTCTGTCTTCCCTTAACATTTTTTTTTTTTTTTTTTTTTTTTTTTTTTGCGGTACGCGGGCCTCTCACTGTTGTGGCCTCTCCTGTTGCGGAGCACAGGCTCCGGACGCGCAGGCTCAGCGGTCATGGCTCACGGGCCCAGGCGCTCCGCGGCACGTGGGATCCTCCCGGACCGGGGCACGAACCCGTGTCCCCTGCATCGGCAGGCGGATGCTCAACAACTGCGCCACCAGGGAAGCCCCCTTAACATTTTTTAATCCCTCAGCTACTTGTCACCAACTACCTTTGACATTGAAAGGTGGAGATTGGTTCTCCACCTCGTGGTCCTGAGGCTTCAGCTGATTTTCATATCTTCCTGCAGGCAATATATTCTCTCAAGCTACACTATTAGATGAAAACCAAGCAGTGGTTTTGCTTTTTCCCTCTAACTCTAGAGATCTGCTAGGTCACTGTCATTCCTTCCGTCTTTTCCTGGATCCTCCTTCATAAGGAAGGTATTCAGAAACATATGAGAATACAGTCACTGGCAGCAAGAAACTCAACTTTTCAATTTCGTTCCTGAAGAAAAATCTCTTCTCTCCTGCCCACATTCTTCCAAAGCATTGCAGAATAAAGTGACTGTTTGTACTGTCTTCCAACCTGAAATAATTTGACATGTTTCTTCTGCAATGAATCTAAACTTAAAGTCTAAAACGTTAACAAATAGAAGTAATGCTGTACCCATAGATTTCACAGCTTCGTGACAGTTTGACACTTTGCTGTACTGCTTCTCAGACTCCTGGTAAAAATTAAGTGTTTATTGGTTAGATTTTTGATTAGCAACAAAAAAATAAATATGGTAAATATCTGAAGTATTATAATGTATGTGTAATTATATATGTACATGTTATACATATATAATAAAGCTTTGCAGTAAAGTCATTTGATTGTGTTTATGTAAAAATTTTCTCAGTTTTATATTTAAAAAAATATTTACATGTCTACTTAATCTTTCAATCATGGCTTCATACATTAAATTAATATTTATAAAGTGCAGACTCTGTGCCAGACACCTATCTTGTCACCTAGAAATTTAAATATAGACATTCATGTTCTCATGAGGAAGACAAGTAAATAGATAATTACAGCACCATAGATTCAAGCTATGTAGAGATAGAAGGTGTATTTATACTTGTACAATATAAATATAATTGAGTATCGCGAAAGCAGCTAATTCCGTAAGAAAATTTTAAAGATATTTCCTACATGCCTGTTATTGGTCTGTTTGTTTTATATACATCGCCTTCTTATGAACTCGCAGTGGCAACCCTGTTCTCCAGCAGAGGCAGGGATCAAATGCAGTTTTCCTGGCCATGAGGCCTGTGCCACTTAAATGACTCTTAAACTGGCAGCCAAAGGAAAATTAGTTTTCCAGGTAAGCAGGCTTGTCAAGGGTTTTCCAAGAAGGAGGGCCTGCTGCTGGTGGTTGAAAAAGAGAACAGAGTTCCAGATACTGCGCCTGAGAGGTGAGACCAGCCCGTGAGCAGAAGCCAGGTTGTCTAATTTCCACGGTGCTGGACTTGCTCAGCTTACCTTCTTGTAAATGGATATAACCCCTCACCATTCACTCTTTTTTTTTTTTTTGGCCATGCTGCATGGCATGTGGGATCCTCGTTCCCTGACCAGGGATCGATCCCACGCCCCCTACCTTGGAAGCGCAGAGTCTTATCCACTGGACCGCCAGGGAAGTTCACCATTCACTCTTGCAATTCAACCTTTGCTGAACAGCATGCCAGATCTCGAGAGAGACAGTGAGGAACAAAAAGACTATGGTTCTCTGACTCTGAGAGGCTTATAGTCACTTGCTGAGGAGAAGAAAGTCATCGAGTATTCACACAAGCCACCGCAAGGGCGTGGGAAGGACAGGATCAGATGCTTGGAAGGTTGGTGTGAGAGAAATTATCCAGTAAGAGCAGGAAGCAGAGGTCTGATTAATCTGAACCTATCGAATATCAGCGATGCTCTTGGCCTGTGAATCAGGAAATTACCTAAATGTCTGTCACTTTCGCTAGGCAGAGTTTTCTGGATCCACTTTAAAATTGCCCATTGCTCTTAACGCTAACCACCACCCTCCCATCTCTTGTTCTGCAAGCTTCAAGGGTTTCCTAATGTTTCTTTGAGCTTCAATCAGTTCAGACTACAGTTGATCAACTTTCAACAAAATAAGTTCCTCTTTAAGTATCTTTGAAGTTTGGTCTTTCCTGTCTCAGTCACCACATATATTATTTCCCATCTATCACCATTACTGACATTCAGACATCTAAGTTTTCCAATCGGACATGCTAGATTAATTCACCTTCCTTTTGATGAAGAACTTTCTGGCCTAAGTATCTTCTGGTGCCAAATTGGCATTTTGGAGAACCCATCTGCATTACAATAACTTCTATTTTAACCTGAGGGCTTCCGTGTCCTCTTACCTTCTTCTCCTTCCAGATTGACTCTTGGCAACCATGAAGAGATCCAGTGTCTTTCCTGCATTCCAGAAATCACCTGACTTTCTCAGTCTGGTGCAGTTGCCTCTCTATTCTTCTCGCATAGGCTTGAATTAATCTACAATAGCCTGTCCTCGCAATGATGGATTTTCTTGATTATTTCTCGCCATTGTATTTGAATATTTGAGACAAGGGATGGTTCTATTTATATTTTATCACTAGAACCCAGCAAAACTTCTGATGTAGAGTATATCCTACAAGTGTTTATAGAATTCACGAGTGAATGAAGATATATTACAGGGGAGAAAACTCTCTTCACTCCAGTCTTAAAAAAAATTTTACTAAATATTCTAGTCATGATTTCCTATATTTTTCTTCAAAAAGTACTCTTCATTTTTTAATAATTAGTGTGCATTTTGTATGAGTAGACTTTTAAAAAGTCAATTAACCCACCTGAACTGCATTACTGTGAGGGAGGAAGCGGTGGGGACTGTTGGTTTTTCGGTCATCAGCGTTCCCCAAGGTTTAGGTGGATGCCCTGAGGGTTTTATCCCTTTTGGAATTTGGGGACTGAAGCAGACACTTCAGGAGGAGTAGCAGAGTGAATTTAAATGAAAAATGCTTCCCTAAATAACTAAATTGTTAAGCAATATTAATTATCGTAATTTTAAGTTACATAATTATAAATTTAATTATAAATTTCCTTATATAAAGATGATTAGTGTCTTGGAGGTAATAATATGTGGCTTTAGAGAATTCAGATTTAAGGGGACAAAATAGGGCAGAGTGTAAAATTTTAATATAGAAGTTAGCATATTTAAGTCACATTTTCATATTAATTTCTATTTTCTTCAACTCAAATTATTAACATTGATTTTTTTTTAGCAACTTGTTCATGGAACAAATGGAACAGTAATAGATATAAAGGGTATTTCTTTTCAGAAAAAAGAAAGACAGTGATCAGTCTGTTAATTTATATTACTAAGTATAGTGCACTTATATTGATCATTGCTTATCACTTGCTTTTTATACTTTTCATTTCTATCCCCCCCACCAAGAAAGATTCCTGTGCTCTAGGAACCACCATCAGGGTTTCCACATCTACTATTACACATATTTGGTATATAGAAATTTTGCATATAATGCATTTTTGTATATAGTGCATTTTCATCCCTTATGAGGAATATTTATTCATATGCATTTATAAATAATTTTCACGAACTAATTGGTAAAACTGAAAAGATAAAACTGCAGATGAGTGACTCTAATTAATTATCATCAAGATCGTACTCAGTATCAAGCCTACACGTAAACTAACATTTTCACATGACTCTCGCCTTTTAGCCTTTGCCAAAATCTTGTTGCCGACCCTCCCCAGTTTGTTCCCAACAAGGGTCCTCCTGCCTGGTGCTGCTCCAGCCAATAGAAGGAGAGCGAGTTTGCTTCAAAAGCAGAGGAAAGCTTTACGCTCTGATCAGAGCGTGGAGAGGGGTGAGCTCGAGCTCTAGAGCACACGCCCTCCCCACAGGCGGTGGGCGGGGCTACTTTGCAGGGATCCCGTCATCGGGGAGGGGGCGGAGTTCGGGGGAGGAGGGCGCAGCGTCCGTGCACAGGTGTACGGGTGGCGAGCTGGGGTGTCAGCAGCAATTTCACGCCTGGAGCTCTGGGTAGAAGGGCCCTGCGTGAGGCCGTGAAGCTAGACTCGGCACAAAGGAATAGAAAAAGTTGAGAATTTGTTTACCCAGGTTCGGTTTTCATTTGCTGGGAATTGTTATCAGGCTTTGCTGAGACCGTCTCTCTACCTTCTCAGTCTTCTTTGCGAATGACAATGATAGAAAGTGATGGGCAAGCGATACTTTGCCTTCTTAAGAAAAGGAAACTATATCAACTGATCTACACAGCATACACGTGAGGTTTTTAAAAGATACACTGAAGAATAGATAGTCGAGGTCTGGCCTTGGGGAGGGGGGGAGGGGAGAGGGGAGAGGGTGCGAGCCGAGAGGCCTCAGAGTCATCCAGGGTGAACCGCTGGCTCCACAGACGATAAACTGAGGACCAGAGAGGTCGAGTGACTTCTCCGAGGTCTCCCGACAGTTCAGAGAATACAGTCCCGCTGTCCTCACTGCCCGTGGGTGCTGCCAGCGTGACGCCCACACCTTCTAAGAGTTAAACTATGTCAGGAAGAAACAAGATAGATCCCGAGGCGCCTGCAAAGCCGACTCCATTTTCCAAGACCATCTTTTATTCGACGCTAACAAAATCTCAAAAGGGAAAACATTGTCTCTTTTTTTAAACAGCACGAGACAAGGTGTAGTAAGTGTCAGGAGTCAGGAAGGGCTTCACAGAGGAGATGGTTTTTTTGTTTGTTTGTTTTTCAAGAAGATGTTGGGGGTAGGAGTTTATTAATTTTTATTTATTTATTTTTGGCTGTGTTGGGTCTTCGTTTCTGTGTGAGGGCTTTCTCTAGTTGTGGCAAGCGGGGGCCACTCTTCATCGCGGTGCGCGGGCCTCTCACTATCGCGGCCTCTCTTGTTGCGGAGCACAGGCTCCAGATGCGCAGGCTCAGTAGTTGTGGCTCACGGGCCCAGTTGCTCCGCGGCATGTGGGATCCTCCCAGACCAGAGCTCGAACCCGTGTCCCCTGTATTAGCAGGCAGATTCTCAACCACTGCGCCACTAGGGAAGCCCCAACATTGTCTCTTTAAACAAGGAAAAACATGTACTAGGTCTCTGTAGTCTTGTTAGGGAATTCAGTGATTTCTTGAGACACGGAGGAATTGGGGAACCTGGGGAGGCCCGCAGGAAATGGATCCTGCAGCCAGGCTGGCCTCCTAATTATCAGGTCGGATGACACAGAGCCTTAGGTGTTGCTATTGTCACCACAGATAAAATGCATCCTTTTGGCTTGTGGAGATTTTGGAGTCCGTTCATGAAACCAGATGGGTTCTAATTAATGCAGGAGCTGTACACAGCCCACTTCTTTTTATTCCTAACTGGCTGCCTGAGATCCATTTGGGATTTACCTAAACGAGTGAGTCTATTCCAGGAAACTACCATGTGCATTAATTAACTCTATGATAGAAATAGGGGGAGCATTTAGAGGATTGTTAAAACGGCGACGAGAATGTCACATTCTCAGTTCTCTGAACCTTTTGGCTCTGTAAGAACTGTTCTTCAAGAGAGGGCTGATATCCCAATACCATCTAGAGCTCCTCAGCCTCTGGAGTGTTACCCCTTTCTTGCCCTGTTCCTTAGTGTTTGGAGCAGTGATGTGCCCATTTCAGTGGTCGCCTCCCCAGCCAGGCATGGCCATGTGAACCAGTTCTAGTCAGTGACATGTAAGTAAAAGTCTTCTGAGTGGGGATTCTGCAAATGGATTGTTTTTTGACACAAAAGAATAGAACTCAGGTGACCCATACATTTTACCTTATCCTCTTCCCACTTGGATTGTAGACATGGTGCATGAATTGAAGGAGTTATCTTGATTTCACAAGGACAAAAATCCCTATGAAGAGAGTGGCAGGGGAGAAAAATGGATAGAGTCCAAGACAGGATGGCCTCCTGCGTCCATGCCCCTCACCGGGCTGGCACTGTGTCTAAAGACCAAATTCCCCTTTTGGCAAATTAACTCCTCATTTTTACCCCGAACCCCATGGGCGTCTAAGCTCTCCCTGGAATATTCTTGTGAATTAAGTAAAAAGAAGTCTTATATTTTATTGGTCACTTTTTCTCACCTGTGATAATGAGTTTGCCCATTGTTGTGAAAACGCAGGTGAAGAAATCAGCTTCTCACTCTTCTATCAGCACATCCAGGATCAACTCACACAAAGCATTTGTGAGTAAGAAAGAATGTACTGAACAAAGACGTGTCAATTAAGGATCACAGGAAGTGTTTCATACTGTTGAACTCCAATATGCATTCAAAAGCGCATAGCAGAGATTTTAGTTTCTGTCTTTTTGGATCCCACACAATGAAGATTTTCTTGAGAATTTTTCCGAATAATGACCAGGGTCCTATCCTACTCTGGATCTTTTCTGCATCCCTCAACTTTCACTTTTGTGTCTCTTTGAAAAGCAATTCCTACTCTTTATCTCATGATCAGTAGTTTGACTTTCTTTTTTGAAGCCATCCTACCAACACAAAACCTGGCTTTCTACCTCAACTGTGTCTTAAAGTATTATGTGTTCCTTTGTTTATATTTTTTAGAAAACTTTTTATTGTTTTGCTATGAAGAATGTTGGTATCAAAACATAAGGATTGTTACTGAAACATGAGGATTGTTTCACTTTTTTATAAGTAAAGGAACAATTTATGTACACATATTAGTATGGATTTATGTCTAGTTTTACATTTCTAAAAATGTCAATTTTTGTGGGCCTTAGTAGTTAAATTTCTACTTCAAAGGGCAGATATAATCTTTATAGATGGCTCCTAAAATATCAATAGAATCTCAGAAGATTTTGAAAAGGCAGCAAGTGGGATATCGGACCACCCTCATAGGCTCTTCATTGTTATGTAACCATTTGACATCTCTGCCTCTCTCTGACTTTGTAATCTATTAAACAGAAATAACACTCCAGTCATTATATGGCTTCAATCATAGGCTGCCTGAGACAACAAGGAAATGCCGTAAAATGCTAGAGTTGATTTTCTTTTGAGAATGATGATAAATCTTAGTTTTTAGGTTTGTCGAGTCCGTCCTTTTTTCAAACCCAAACTAGATCTGACTTTTGATAATTGTGGTTTGCCTTAAATTCAACTCACAGTATGTACTCTATTGAGAATTAATTCAGGAAATGAGCTTGTTTCCCTAGGCAGTGGTAATTACACCCTTTAGTAGCACGTTCCTATATGATGATTACTGCTAAACTATAAAACAAAAGGCAAGGAGGACTCCCAAACAGACTCCACAGTGTTTTCTTATGTGGGAAACTCCTTATCTAATACACTGCCACCAGCACCCCTGCTAGAGTGAGGCTTCAGGGTGACTCATTTTAAAATACTCCTTTTTTTTTTTTTTTTTTTTGTCAAGTGAAATCATTTGTAGGTAAAGTGAGAGAAAACAAGTGAAAAGAGGTGGTAAGGGATAGAGTTTGGAATGGAGCTGACAACAATTAACCCAAATTAGCACCAACCAGCCCACAGACACCCGAGCAGAATAAAACCAGGAAGGTTTCCTACTTAGATTTCAAAGCATATACACCCATGGGATGTGAGTACCAGTCACTTGATCCCTCTGGAAAGCTGAGCTTTTATATTTTAGAATCAGTATCAAGATTATGTTTATAATCCAGAAGGGAGAAATGCATTTGCTTTATTCTGTTTAATTTCCAGAAATAATAAAGTCACATAAATAGAAAAAATAGGTGTTTCTCATGCCTTTTAATTTTTGCAAGAAAGAAAACTCCAATTTCATCCTGAAATTCTTATATATTCCTCTGATTAGGTAAGTTCATTTTTTTCCTTTACTACCCAATTATTTTGGCATGAAATACAGAATTACCTTTATTTGAAGGGTATATATGTCTTAGGAACCATTTTGAATTTAAAATTCCTTTATGTGTAACACGTCTCTCTGTGGTTAAATCAATGTCCTCTCACTGTGCGGAATATCTTTTTCTCATCCCAGTGAAAAATGGTGAAACGACACACAGAAAAAAATTGCTTAAAATATGAAAACCATTTATTTCATGACGTTTCTTAAAAGCATACTTTATGGTCAAATGTTAGGTGGAAGCAAATAATTCAGAATTGTGCAGATATAATCGACCACTTTTGGAACCAGGAATTCCTCACAAAAAAAGTTGTACTAAAAATACTTTTATTGTATATAAAACTGACATTGTATGTTACCGTAAAAAATAGGTTGAATGATTTTATTGATCTCGTTAAAGAATTAGATGTGAGACTTTCATAGGTCTTAGAATTTTAAATAGGGTTGAAATTGAGTCTAATACAATTTATTCCTTATATGTACAAAATAATATAATCATTTAAATATTTTTCCAATAGCTACTGTTTATTAACTGCCTACTATATGCCAGGAATTGTGCTCAACAAGTTATAGGTGTTATCCTCTCTAACACCCACAGCAACCCAATGAAATAAGTATTACTATTTTGCCCATTTTAAATATAAGAGTTCTGAGACCTAGAAAGATGGAGAATCTTGCCAAAGATTACTCAGCTGGGATTAGACTCACATCTGCTTAACCCCGAAAAGCTCATATTCTTAACAGTATGGGTGCTGTCCTGCAATATCCTGCCAATGTTTTATTTCCTTATTTCTTTTGTAATACAAGACTTTTATCTTAGTGCTTCTGGCTAATCCTCTTCTTTATGATATTTCAAATGGTTTCTGAAATTTATATGATAAGAGCATGACATTTTAAAATACTTCTCCTTGAGTCGGATAATGTAATCCTAACAGAGACACCTCGTTGACTTTGTGTTCAAAATGACATGCTTTGTAGAAATGCCACTGCAGAATTCTTGACATGGTGAGGCTGACCTTTCTGCCTTAAATCTATGCATATCTGGTTGACTAGAAGATCTCAGGAGAGGGGCTCAGTAGCACCTCTCCTCCACTGACTTAAAAGCTGTTAAGTGCCTTGGTGCATAAAAAGCATGTGGGTTTCGCATCTCTTCCAAGGTATGATTTGGGGTTTTCCAGTCTAATAACATATGGTGAAGTTAGTGAGCCTAAAATTTAAACTAGGCTTGGAAATAACTTCGTCAGGAGTCCTCCACTTTATTACTGACTATTCCTTTATTATTCCAGTTCTCCATCTAGAAAATGGAAATTATAATGCTTAGATGTACTGCAGTGGGAGGTTGTGAATGATTAATTATATGGATTTAGCTTATTGAAGTCGTAGAAAATTACTAAGGATCCTTTTAACCTCTCTTCTGCTCTGCCAGAGAGATAGAGGACATGAGCTAATGAGTCTCTTCTCTTCCATTCTAAGCACATTTTACAGAGTTTGAACATCTGCACATAGGTGAACTTGCTAGTGGACATCAAGTGGAGTGAAACACATTACCAAAAGAAAATGGGCTGATTGGTTCAAAAGAGGCCATTCACTCTTGAATATCATTTACGTATATGTTGTCATCACTGTAGTAGTTCCTACTCAATCTTTCCCCAGCTTCCTAGCAATCCATCTCTGAATGGGCTTCTGCCTGTTGCTCAAAGAGCAAAGCACTTTTATTTTTCCTGGTCACCTCTTCCCTGTTATGTCCACATGGTTGGCTCACAGATTTCAGGTTTCCGCTCAGTTGTCATCCTAACAGTGACGACTTCCACCACCTCTCCATGTAAAGGAGCAGCGCTCTGTCCTCTTCTGCCCACACTGTCACCCTTTAGCCCTTTATCCTGCTTTATTTTTCCAGAGTGATCATGGTGTGTGGTTGTCTGTTAGCACATGGTGTTTGGTTGTCTGTTATCGATCATCCCACTCTATAAAGGGAAGCTTTGTGAGATCAGGGAGTTTGTACATCTTACTCGTTGCTGTATTCTCAGGACCCAAAGGGGACTTGGAACAATTTAGGCATTCACTGAATATATGCTGACTAAATGTAATACTTCTGCATTATACATCCTTCCTTCTTTAGTGTCTGTTTCCAATTATCATGGATGTGGTCTACATTTGAGTTTTGGCATTAATAAGGTACAGAAAAATTTTGTCCTTCAGAAAGTCTTACAAAACAATCGTAACTCACAAAAATCAAATTTTAATTTGCTGTGTAAACCTCTGAAGAGAGGGTAAGAGAGATATGTGTCTCTGATCTAGTATGAGTTTTATCACATACATATACATCTGAACTTATTTTAAACTCCCTTTGGCATACATGGTCTCGTGTAGATTTGAGGTTCAGGTAGACTGGATTTCAATCTGAATGAGCCATTTGCCAACTGAGCGTTGCTTGAACTATAGATTGGGGGATAATAATACCTATTTATATTTTTTCTCACGAGTTTATTAAATAAGATCCTTTTAAGACATCTAGCAAAATGACTGATGTATGTTGGGGATCCAATATGTGCTAGTTTTCCTTTTTTTATCAAAGCAAAACACATACATTTTTCTTTATGTAGGAAACCAGGAGTATGTGTCTAATTTTTGTCCTTTCAGAGACTGGCTAAGTCACCTCTAGAGGCTTCATGGGTACATCTGCTGTCGGCCAGGCTCTGAAAGGATGTTTCTTCTACTTACCTGCTCACTCTTGCATCTCCCTCTGTACCTCTTCACTTACAATTTCTTTATTTGCTCTTGAGTTTCCTGTCCTCCTACAATCTCATCTGTATTAGTGTTTCTAAGGATTCTGTTCCTGTCCCATCACTCTCTTTATCCCATCTTTCCCCCAAGTGGTTTTATTCATTCTCTTCTTTTTATTATGACCTATATGCTAATGGCCTTCTAGCCAGCCCTGTCCTCTAAGATTCAGGATCTTATACTCAATCAGTGCCCTGCTGGCTCCAATTCAGTGCTTCTAATAATATTGAAGAGGAGACTATCATTTCCCTCAAATGAAATTGTTCTTCTTGCTGTATTTTTTGATGACTGGATGGCAAGATGTCTGGTTTCTAGATAACATGGTAACAACAACTGAGGGAAAGAATAGGGTGACAGAAAAGTCCTCACCCTCAAGTGTGGTATTGGTTACACAGATGTGTAACTTTCCGGAGAAGCCTGGCAGATGCTACTTTAATCAAGGAATCAAAGTTAACATCCACAAAGATGAGACGAATCAAATTTGATAGGATGCAATGAAAAGAACAGCCTATCACTTTTGTGATATTTGCTTCAAAGATGTGTAACCTGAACCACATTCTATAAAAACTTTAGGTAAGGGGCTTCCCTGGTGGCGCAGTGGTTGAGAGTCCGCCTGCCAATGCAGGGGACATGGGTTCGTGCCCCGGTCCGGGAAGATCCCACATGCCGCCGAGCGGCTGGGCCCGTGAGCCATGGCCGCTGGGCCTGCGCGTCCGGAGCCTGTGCTCCGCAACGGGAAAGGCCACAACAGTGAGAGGCCCGCCTACTGCAAAACAACAACGACAACAATAATAATAATAGTGGCCCCTCAAGTTCAAATATAAGTATGGCCATCTAGCCACTGGCATATTCTTAACGTACTTTTCTAGTTTACTCATGTCTCAGCCTGCTTTTGTTTATATGAGTCCTTCTTACCTATTGCACAGAATATTTGGGAGATTCTGCTGAATAATATTTAAGAAAGCGGCACTGCTACATTTACTGTAACTCAGGCTATAAATGCAGTGTGTTACTATTACTACAGTCAAGTCAATTGATTTATTAATTGATTACTGGCCTCCAATGGGCATGAGGATACTGTGCCTTGACTCCATGAAATTCCAGCTGATAACCAACAATATATGATGTCCGGTGCTCTCCAGTCCTTTATATTTTCACTAGAATGATACTGTACACTTAAGACATTGGGATATATCTATCTATATCTATCTATTCTTTATAATCCATGAGAGCTAGAGCCATAATTCTCATTATTCCAGATATATTTACTAATTCTTTTAAATTTAATATTTTGTTAAGTAAAATACTACTATAACATTTAAGAGAATTCTTGGGTTTACGTTAACGTAGTTGAGCTACCCACAAGGCAAAAGTAAGACCTTCTCTTTCAAAGATAAAAGCTGTACCAAAGTTTTGGAAAAGTGTAGTTTTGCCCTGAAATATCCATTCAATATGATCACTGTAGTTTCAAAGAAATTTAGTTATGTCATGACAGCTTCAAAAACTGAACCTCTCCTGTCGAAAAGTTAAATCAACCCTCTGTACCCGGCTTTATGCAATGCCATGCTCCTGAAGTATTCAATATACATCAAACAGTATTTTAAAGGTATTCAGGGAAATAGTTTGTGCAAGAACAAAAGGATGAATTTTCATATGACCAACCTGTTCTCTGACTTATGTCTTCAGTGAAAGTTAGATTTTGTTAAGTCTTGAGTTTCCTATCACAGTTACTCAAAACACTTAACGATATTACTCTGGAGACTGGTTTCATTTTATTCAATGAAACCATATTGAAAACTATATTAGACTATTTTTTAAATGGTGAAAAATCACTGTGTTAAATGTATTTTAATTACAAAGTAGTTGCATAAACGTGATCCCTGGGTGTGATGTTGCCATGATGCTTCTATGTCCATGTTCAATGTTTCTTCTGCAATAAGGCCCAGCAAGGCTTCAGGGAACAGACATTTGGGTTGACACTTTAAAAAGTGGAGGTTTTCGCAGCTGAATGGAGAAGTGGATCCGATCAGTGAAAGAACGTGTAGGAAGTTGATTAGGTGGGAAGGGTGTTTCGGCCACCACACCTGTCATAGGCCAGACGGGGGAGGGTCTTGGCAGCCCTGCTAAGGGATTTAGACTTTATTTGTGGACAAAGAGAGGATAAAAGAAGATTGTGCAAGAGAAGTAATGCGGACAGGACATCAGAGCAGCAGGGCTATGGACCTATGAGGGTGTTTCTGCAAACTATTTGTTGTATTGTCCAGAACTGGAAAAGTCTGGGCGTGTGGGAACCAAGCGGAACGTGCTATGAGAATAACACCCGCTCTGAGTTTTCATGCTTAGTTATTTAGAATACGTTTTCACATAATATGAAGTTAAATCCTTATAGTATCTTACCACTGAGAAAACAAAGGACCAGAGAAGTTTAAAACACAAGAGGCAGCAGAGTTAGTAAGTGGCTGCTCTGGTGTTAGAATACCGGCCTGTGAATCAGAGCCCATAATTCTACTCAGTAGTTCGTTTCTCCTGCTAGATAATTGTTGTTGCAGTGGGTGACAGAGCTCTAAACCCTACAGGGCACTTGCACTTGATTTGATGGCAGAATGTGGAAGCAAAGTTGGAGAGAGCTTATAGCTGAAGACAGTTCTGAATGAGCCCATTTAGAACTTAACTGGTAAGTAGCAATCTAACTTTCTTTTAAGCTTAGCTGGTTAGAGCTTGAGGTGTGTGTGCGTATATGCAACGCACACACACGTCTGTCTGTAGACAGAACCTACACATTTTTTTAGTTTCATAAAGTAAGGTATTCTGCCTTGGTTTTCCTCAAGCCCATAATCCTAAAGGGCCAACTTTTAATAATGAAATAACTGTATGTAAGGAAATGGGGAGCCATACTTTTCTAAAATCGTTTTCAGGTTCATTTTCCATTGTTTCAGTTTCTAGTTCAAAACATGTTGACACTTGTGGAATTTACTCTTATTGGTTTTAAACATATTGGGGGGGACATTCAATTTTCCTAGATGTCATACCTGTTATATCAGCTTGCTAAGTGTTCCTGTAACAAAGTACCACTCACTGGGTGGTTTAACAACAGAAATTGATTTTCTCACAGTTCTGGAGGCTAGAAGCCCAAGATAGAGGTTTGGCCGGGTTGTTCCTTCCGAGGGCTGTGAGGGGGAATCTGTTCCACGCCTCTCTTGGGTTTGCAGGTGGCTGTCTTCCAAGTCCATTCTCATCGTCTCCCCTCTATGTGTGTCTGTCTCTGTGACCAAATCGCACCTTTTTATAAGCACACCAGGCACACTGCGTCAGAGCCCACCCTAGTGAGCTCATTTTAATTGGATTAGTTCTTAAAGACCCCTGTCTCCAGGTCAGGTCACGCTCCGAGGAAGGGGGTTAGGAAGGACTTCAACGCAAAGCTGGGGAACACAATTCAACCCAAAATACCTACGCTACAGATGAATATGTTAGTATAGTAATTATTTATAATGGATTGTGGAGATAATCTTAACTCCATAAATGGAACTTTGTTTGACACATACATGCTGCCTGGAAATTTCTTACCCCTGGTCTCCGTCCTAACATTCAGATCTCAATCACAGTTTCTTCTCAGAGTAAACTTTTCACATGCCCGTCTCCATCTAAGATCTTTGCTTTTCGTAGCTCTTTACCTGCCTGGAATGGGCTGGTTTGTTCCTGTGATTTGTCTGTCTCTCCCCAGTAGGAAGGACGCCCCTTCCCAGCAGGGCTGCTTTCTGTCTCACTCACTACTCTGTTCCCAGGGGAGAGGACTGTGCCCGGCACAGAATGGCCTCTCAAATAATAACTGTCGAATAATCACATACAACTTTAAAGTTTTTCACCTTAATCTGGATCGAGGGCATTAGACGTACAATCATGAAGCCCTACTATGTGTCTCTGAAAAACCAGGATGAATAACGCATGGCCCTCATCCCCCCCGCAGAGGCTGTGTTTTTTTCTGCTACTCTCTGCCATCGTTCTATCGGGTCAGACACTTTCTGTGTACTGTATCATTTCCTGTCCAGAGTTGTAGAAAGGTAAATGAGTCCCGATTTTGCAAATTTAGAAATCAAATACATAAACATAAATACATCTATCAAACTCATTTTAAAGACTAAGAAACTAAGAATCTACCATTACTATGACTTGCCTAATTCGTGACCATACTAAGCCTAAAACTTAGTTTTCAGAAGATTAAGGTACATGCAAAAAAGAGAGAAAAAAAAAAGGGATGCCAGAACTTTTATGTTTATATTTTAGTATCTGCCTACTTCATGATGCAGTTTTTGTCTCTCGCCACACCTGCTGATGGAAAAGTAAAGGCCCGGTGCACCTTCTGTCTCCAAAACAATAGTGTGTTTTCTCTGTGGACGTGGGGACTCCTGGGTCTACGGTCAGGCAACCAGCCTTCTCACAGGCTGGCCTACGGCATCCACTTCTCAGCACATCCTGAACTGGCTTGTGTGTCAGCCCCAGGAAGTGTAGCCTTGTGCATAAAAATTGAGAGGAAAAAAAATGAAGCTCTGATTGACACTTGCAATTTGGGAGAATGATAAACGATCTGATCAGAAATAAATTGAGGGTTAGTAACAGCATGTTCTAGTATCAGCTCTGCTACGGGCTTGCTGTGACTTTGAGTCAATCACTGAATTCTGTGATTTCCCCATGTGTAAAATACAGAACGAAATGATATCCGAGGCCCCTTCTAGCTCTAAAATTCAGTTTATATTTCAAATGGAAAATATCTGCCTGAAGGCATTAACACATTGTTTACAGTTTTCCAATAAACAGCTTTTCAATAAATAAACTGTCTAAGGCAGTTTGAATAATAGTCCCTTTCTCTCCCCGTCTGTTCCTTTCCTTCTCTCTCCCATTTCCTCCTTTGGGATGAATGATATATGAAGTATACACTTATCATCCTATCTGTTTGCACTGACTTCTGACTTCATGGGTCACATAACTCAAAATCGTTCTCTGCATACCCCATTTTCTCACCTGAATTAAGGTGCACTTTCACTGGCGGACTGTGGATATAGGCAAGAGAAGCAGCTGTCACCCCCCTGCAGAGGGATCCTCTGCAGTGGTCTTATCTGCATGGAGCAGCTGGCTGGTGAAAGCTGTGCGTTGCGTTGATTGATCTTCGACGTATTTTGAAGTGCGTTTATACCTGTCAGCGAGTTTTATAACATCTCCCTTGCATTCTACATCAATAGCATTAAGTAGAGCTCATGGTGTTCACCTGCCATCTGAAATAGCAGATGGCATTTTACTTCTATTTTCTTTACTAACAGTTATTAGCCAGGCTTTAGTACCCATCATAAGTACCAGCTAATACATTACAGTGGGTCATTGGCAGTTATTTGGAGCATATACCATCACAGCAATTTGCCAGAACTTTGTCTTTAAAATGACAACCTCGGGCTTCCCTGGTGGCGCAGCGGTTGAGAGTCCGCCTGCCGCTGCAGGGGGTGCGGGTTCGTGCCCCGGTCCGGGAGGATCCCACATGCCGCGGAGCGGCTGGACCCGTGAGCCATGGCCTCTGAGCCTGCGCGTCCGGAGCCTGTGCTCCGCAACGGGAGAGGCCGCAACAGTGAGAGGCCCGCGTACCGCAAAAAAAAAAAAAAAAAAAAAAATGACAACCTCATAATTCCCTCTGATATAAAATGCAAAAAAGACACCTTCTATAAATCCCTCCCAACCTGTTAACTCAATGCTTTAAAATGGTTTGCAAGATGTCGAGAAAGTGTATCAACTGTCTTGCTTTCCTCTTTGAAGCTAAACTGTCCTTACTGAAATCAGGGCTGTGGAATTAAATTGCTGTTGTTTCTCTAAACAATAAAGCCCCTCACAATAGCAAGCCATTTCTGAAGTCACAGGAGAGTAAGCACATTTAATAGCTTAGGTACCAAGAACGTCTAACAAGCACTTTATGGTTTGAATTACTTCTCTAAATACAGTAGATATTTACTGACTTTCCATTTACATTCTTCTTTATGCAGATAATAATTTATGTCACCACAGGAACTAGTACTTAATGGCATTATTATGACTAATTACTAAAAAAAATATTATTTAAAACATTGTGCGATCACATCATAATTTTAAGAAACTGACATCCTGTGACTGAGATGCTAATTTAACCTTAGTTTGTTGTTATAAATCTTAGTTTACTGGCTTTTGTTTAATCCTCTAGGAATTATCCTCTAAATTCTACGAATATATTCAGTTCAGTGTATTTTCATTCAGTTCAAAACGTTTCTTTTATTTCCCTTGAGACTTCCTCTTTGACCTAAGGATTATTTGGAAGTATATTTTTTCGTCTCCAAGTGCTTGGAAATTTTCCTATCTTTCTGTTATTGATTTCTAGTTCAATTCCACTGCGGCCAAGGAACACATTCTATATGACTTCAATTGTTTTAAATTTACGTAGGTTTGTTTACTGAGCCAGCGTATGGTCTATCTTGGTAAACGTGCCACCAGCACTTGAAAAGAATTCATGTCTTTTGCCAAATTTGGGAACTACTTAACCATTATTTTTTAACTACTTTTTCAGTCTTGCTTTCTTTCTCAGCTCCACCCAGGACTCTGAGGGCACATATTTTAGATTTTGTCTTATAATCACATACGCCCCTGTTAATCTATGCATCTTTTCCAGTCCATTTCTCTCTTTTTTACACATTAGGTGATACATATTCTATCTTCAAGGTCACTGAGTTTCTTCTTTCTCTTTTTTCCATTCTATTATTGACCCCATCCAATGAGTTTTTCATTTCAATTATGATATTTCATAGTTCTAAAATTTCCATTTGGTTCTTTGTATCTTCTTTTTCTTTCCTGAAACTTTCTTTCTTTCTTTTTTTTTTTCATTTGTGCTTGTAATGTTGAAGCATTTTTATTGTGGCTTCTTTAAATCCCTTATCGGATAATTCTAGTGTCTGTATCATTTTGGTGTGTGGAGTCTGTTGGTTGAATTTTCTCATTTAAATTGGGTTTTTCTTAGTTCTTGGCATGATCGGTGACTTTCAACTAGACCAGGGTGTGCTGGGTATTATAAACACTCTGGGGCTTATTTTAATCTTCTCTTTGGGCTGACCTCCCCTTACACCCCTCACACAGGAGCAGGGAGCATCACCTCCTTGCCGCCAGGTGGGGTTGGAGGTCCAGGTTCCCTACTCAATCTCTCTTGACACTGGGAAGGGACATGGGGCTGCTCCTTGCTCTGGTTCCCTATTTGCCCCTCGGTGGCTTGGAGGGGCAGGAGTGCCTTGTTACTGCTCCCCAGTTGGTCTCTGCTGACATTGATGGGGTAGAAGAGTTGGCCTCATTACTGCCAGGCAGTTGTCCAGTGATGATAGAACCCAACAGGCAGGAAGGGGGACATCTCATTACTGGTGGTGGGGCTGGAAGTCCAGGCTCTCCAGGCGACCTTGCCCCACCAGGATGACACTGTCCAGTGGGGAGCCTGGAGCCTGGTAAGATCAGGAATCTAAGCTCCCTCCTCCCTTTGATGGCAGTGGTGGGATGGAGCTGAGTGTTTTCCTGTGGTATTTGCTGGAGTAGAGAGATTATTGTCTAAAATATTCTGTTTTCCCAGGATGCCCCTTTCTAGGTCTTTTAGCCAGAGAGAGCAGCCTTTTGTCAGGGTTTTTTTTTTTGTCTGTGCTCATTCATGTTTCTGGGTTCCTGGTAGAGTTATTCAACTCTAAGTCTGGGCTGAATGAGACAAAATAAAACCCAGGAATGCCATCAATTCCCTTCTTGAGTTTCATTTAGTTGCCTTCTTCTTTCCACCTTTAAGAATCCTCTTATGTTTGCTTTACATGTAATGTTCAGAGTTTTATTGGTGCTTAGCAGGAAGAAAAGGGGGGGGGGAAAGTACCTCTCCTCCATCTTTACCAAAACAGGAGTGCTCTATATGATTCATTAAAAAGTCTGTCTACAAGGTATGGCATCCCATTAACTTATTAGAAAGATAAAGTGTCCTATCCATTGACAATTCAAAGAAACATCATGGAGCCTCCCATAGCCAGCAGTGGAGAAGGGTGATGAGGCCCTTCAGAGCCTGGGTTTCGTTGCTGCTAAGAGATAGCAAGGGTTTAGAGGAATTAAGTCACAGAGGGAATGAGCTGGGGACCTGTTACATGTAGAATAATAAGCTCATATCACCCCTGCGAATACTCACTCTAATCTTTCATACACGACCGATGTAAAATTTAAAAGTGTGCATAGAAGGTAATTCTTTTTCGACCAAGACATGATCATGATTATTACATTGTGACCATTTCCTGTTTGTCTCTGAAAATGCTTCGAGTAATTTCAACTATCAGCACCAAACAAAAATTGTATCTCTACCTATGGCCCATCCAAATTTCACAGTCGCTCCGAATCACACTCCGTTGTGCTTTTCTCGTTGAGATAATGATTTAATGCATGTGGTTTCATACTTTAAAGCAGAAATATACAATTTGTTTACCACAAAAATTTGAGCTCACTTCCTTTACTGAAGAAAGTATAATATAATTTGGAATCTTCAACATTGAAGTAGCTAGCATCAATGTTATTTTATACTAGAGGAAAGTTGGTTCCATACAAAGTAAGTGAATATTTAGCTTTTGTGCCTTATTCAATAGCTATTATCTAGAGACACGTGGTTCACTTTGCTGCCTGTTGCTTCTTCTTGTCACTGTTTATAAAGGCATTTCAGTGGGCAGAATTGACAACTGAAGAAGACTTTCAAAGAAATGTTACCCTATTTACCTAACTTGAAAGACATTTGGTAAGTAAAATCATAAAACCTTTTATCTTTCAGAGTTGAGGGGCTCTTATGGGATCCAAGCTCTTTCTCTAAGATAAGGTAGATTGTCAATTCCTATTTTTATATTCACTTCCTGAGATTAGTTCAAAAAGTTAGCAGTAAAAAGAAAAGTTTATTAAATTCAAGGTATTTAAGTGATTGTCATATAGTTTATTATTTGATCTCTGAGCCCATATAGACATGATGAATACTGATACGAAAGCTGTAAAAAACTCAGATATGGCAACGAGCTACATTTAGGTTTGAGAGCAGAGTTTCTTTCCATAACAGAAAGAGTTTGCCTTGGGAGTGATACAGACTTGATTCTGAATTTCTAGTCACAGATGTTTAATTTCAGTTCTCTTACTAAACTTTCATCAAGTTTGTTGCTTCTCCTGCAAAATGGGGGGGGATTATTCATTTTACATATTTGAGTGATGAGAAATAACCTTCCTTTGGGGAAGAGTATTTCAAAACCCTACTCCCCCCCTCCGCTCCCCTGCCCCCCACATAGTCTTGTTCAACATTGAATGGAAACAAATGTAAAGGGAACAGTATTTCAAATGAACAACTTCCTACCCTGTACAAGACTCATTTTACTCAGTTAAAAGAATATCATAGCTGTTATCCTGCAGCTGCTGCCCCATGCCCTCGGCCAAGTAAAGCAGCCTCCGGAAGTTAAACTAAGACCTGATAGGCTGAGTCTTGCTGCCGGAGTAAACAGTGTATTCTGCATTTCCAGAATAGTGATGGATCTAATCTTGTATCTTCAGTGAAGTATCGAGATTATAAATATCCAGGCATGTAGAGCATCTCTTTCCTAAGCTTTTGGTCAGCATCAATAATAACTGGAAGCTCCTCCAGCCTTCTTAATTGTTAGAATCACTCTCCAGTTTTACTTAAAATTATGTATAAGCGGCAGGAAACTATTTCTCTAATGATGAAATGACTTGAAATTGATTTTCCAAAAACACTCAAAGCTGAGAGAGTGGAAAGCATCACTGAACATCTACAGGAATATCTTTAAAAGACCATTGCCTGTTGTATTTTCTAGATTCTTGAGAAAGTATAAGAGAGACCTCTACTGGAGAGAATAAGACATACCTTGTTATCAAATGAGTTCTCTGTTTCAAAGAAATAACACAATTTCCATTGCCCTAAGATTTTATACCATCTTCTTTAGAGATCAACATGTTACCATAGTTATAAAGATTCATTTATAAAAATGTGTGGACACCATATGGTCAGTTGTCAGAAGAAGGCTAAGTTTGATTCCAAAGCAGAATACAGGGCTTCCCTGGTGGCGCAGTGGTTGAGAGTCCACCTGCCGATGCAGGGGACACCGGTTCGTGCCCCGGTCCGAGAAGATCCCACTTGCCGCGGAGCAGCTGGGCCCGTGAGCCATGGCCGCTGAGCCTGCGCATCCGGAGCCTGTGCTCCGCAACGGGAGAGGCCACAACAGTGAGAGGCCCGCGTACCGCAAAAAAAAAAAAGCAGAATACAGAAACCACGTAGCTAAATCCAACAAGGATACACAACTAACGACTGAATGGTCCGTAGCAGAACAAGATGTGAGTTTTGGTCCTGCTCCCGCATTCACTAGAGTAGCTGGGGATGAATAATTCTAAGTGATTGAAAGTCACATAAAACTTACTGGAGCTCAGCTGCACCAATGACACAGCAAGTCCTACTCAGTATAAAGAAATTTGGAATAATTCTTCATTTAGCTTAACCTGGATATTTGCTGAGGACACTATTAATCTCGAGGACCCCGCATTCTAGCAAGTTCTGGCTGCAATTTCGTTAGCTTTGGAAACTGTAACAGAATACCATGGACCGGGGGCTTGATCGCAATTTTGGAGACTGGGAAGTCGAAGATCAAGGTTCCAGCTGATTCAGTCCCTGGTGAGGACGGATGCCCTTCCTGGTTTTCAGGCAGAGAGCTTTCTCGTTGCATCCTCATACGGTGGTGAGAAAATACCTTGTATCTCTTCCTTCCTTATAAGGACATTAATCCCATCATGATGGCCCCACCCTCATGACTTGATCTAAGCATAATTACCTCCCAAAGATTCTACCTCCAAATACTATCACATTGGGGGTTAGGATTTCACTCTGTGAATGTGGGCAGGGAAACAAAGATTAGGGCCGTAGTATTCAGACGTTACCCCCATTGTTTGCTGTCATTAACTCATGCTGACAAACCTTGTTCATGTATATACTGAACTTAAATCTTTAGAGCCAGAACAAATGCCTTTTAGACCGACATCTCTGGGACTGTGCTAACAGATCCTATTTTCTGGATTTTTAAAGTAGAAATTACGTAAAGACTGAGGAAGATGATAATCTTAGGGTAACAAAGCATGTTCTTTCTTTAAAGTCATTGGCCTCACCTAAAGTAGTTTCATTCATTTTTAATTAAAACTTTTATTAAGATAATTGTAGAGTACATGAAATCAGAAGAAATGATACAATCTCTTGAATAATTTGCCTGACTTCCCAAATGTAATTTTACAAAACTATATAGAATTTCACAATCAGGATATTGACATTTACTTAGTGAACCAATGTTGTTCAGATTTTCCCAATTATACCTGTACGTATACAAGTAAACATACACTCATTACATCTGCCCAAATTTATTAGAGGTAGTTTCATAAATCTATCATTTCTGACACCAAATAAAGCCATCATAGAGGATGTATAAGTCAAGTTGCCATTTTCAAACATTCATTAATGCTTATTCATTAATTCATTCATCTTGCCAAAGGACAAATACTACATGATTCTGCTTATATGAAATAAATAAAACAGAAACAGAGTAGAAGGGTGGTCGTCAGGGACTCGGGGGAGGGAAAACTGGGGAGTTGTTTTTCAATAGGTATAAAGTTTCAGTTATTGATACACCAAATGAATAAGTTCCAGAGCTTGGCTGTACAACACTGTGCCTGTACCTATAGTTAAAAACACTGAATTGTGCACTTAAACATTTGCCAAGGAAGCAGATCGCATGTTAAGTTACCACAAAGGAAAGCATAAGGAAGCTTTTGTAGGCAAGAGACGTGTTTATTACCTTGGTGGTGATGATAGTTTCGTGGGGATATGCATATGTCCAAACTCATTAAATTAATATAAACCTTAGGTATGTGCCATTTTAATAAACCATTTTAACCTTTAGTAAAACAATAAAAACATGATACTGGTTAAGATTGTTAAAAACAGAAGGATAAAGGAGGCTTTAGGTATTTGGAATACTAAGTAGTCAATAAGGAATATAACTAATTTAAATAAAATGTATTTCCTTCTCTGAAAATTTCACTGGAATGCTTGATGATAAAATGATACGAGTGTTATGTTAAAAACATGAAGATCTGAGATATTATCCTACTTGCAAGTCAGTAAATTATCTTGGGATAGATAGTTATAAATAGATAGAAAGATAGGATAGATAGATAGATAGATGATAGATAGGTAGATAACAGAGTAGTGCACTTTCAGTTGGATGTCTCTGTGGAGGAAAAATGATTCTAGACCCCTGTCTTGTCCTTGCCTTTTTCCTCTCATTTATTAATAACTTGAAAATTATATTGTGAGTCTGTTTACCTATTTCTCCTATAACTCAAAGCTGAGTACGAGAGAAGATACGTAGCATAACTGAATACGAAGGCAAATGTACTCAACAACTCAACAACTTTGAACAGGGTGAATTTTAAAACATTAAATTTAACAGCCACAAAATAACATTCAGATTTTGGTGTAAAATGTTAATTGTTTGAGGAGAAGCCAGAAGGAAATGTAACTCCAAAACGGTGCATGTTGCAAAAGTTGCACGTAACCCCTGCGTGTGACAGTGGTTTGCTGTGGCTCCAGGATCATCTGCTACGTCTTAGACTAAATTAATTGAAGAACAGAATCTGGAAAGAGAATAGTAACGAAAATGTTGATATACTCCGTCCTAGCCACAGGGCATCTGGAACGTATTGGTGGATAGATAAGCTGAGGCCATTCAGAAGGCTAATTATCAGGGTGAAGCTAAATCCTGTGCAGTGTAAAGAAAATTTGAAAGGATGGTAGGTGTTTAGCCTGAAGGACGGAAGTCTTAGGAACACAGTGCCTCATCGATAAGGATTCTGATTATTTTGTATGTGAATAGGAATAGAAATTACGGAATATAGAGGCTGAATTATTCAAGTTTAAAATAGAGAAGTATTTTCTGAAAATGTTGTCCAAAGGAAAGGTAATTTTTTCCCTTGGAAGATACCATTTATTCAATAAATGTTTACTAAATGTCTACTATCAAATAAAATTTCCCATAAATTGCTGTATCATATCACTTTTCAATAAATATAATGCAGAATGAATTTTTGAACAGTTTTAAGGCAGACCTCTGTTTGACCAAGAGCACAAGTGAATAATAAAAGCGACCATTTGTTGAGGTTGAATGTCTGCTCTCTGTGGGTGCTTTTCTAATTGCTCTACATGTATTTACTCAATTACTCTTCACAACAACCCTATCATCGGTGTGTGTTTCCACTTCGTGCTGGTTCTCCTGTCTCCACACCACCTTCGGTAGCTCTTTATCCACTTTAAAAAGAAAGGTTTGACTTAGAATTATTGCTTGCATTGGATGTAATGCATCTGTGCTTTAAATATCAACATGTCACAATATTGGTGTAGATCCTGAGAAAATGAGTGGCCTTAATGTCTACGGGGCAAATTATTTTACCACTAAAATGAGTCCTAGTTATATGTTTTAAAAATATAGAAGGAGGACTGCTAAAGAATATTTTTAAAGATAAGATAATAGCTCTCATACAATGAAAAATGAATGCATGTCAAAGATTTTAAAAAGTAAACAGTTAAAACTGGCTCAAAAGATAATTCAAAAACAGACATATATAGACAATCAGAAATGCTGAAATTCATGGCTAATTGTTGCAAAACTTGTCAGTATCCTATGTAATGAGTAGATTCATCTCTTCCATGGAATAGAAATCAGTTAAATTAAATTTATATTAAATTTATATAAGCATGTATTTGTCACTTTGAATAAATCAAAACAAAGCTCCTTTATGAGAGTTAAAAATTTAATTTTTTAACACTGTATATAGAAAAACATCTTACGTCCCCGCAATTCCCCATGTATGGCCACGTAGGTGCATAAAGAGAGGATAGCTTTAGTTCTACAACTGTGGCCACAGGTGAGAAGTAAACACAGAAGAGCAAAGATAAAATGTACAGTTCGAATCTCAGAGATATTCTCCTTCCCAGTGGGCTCTGAACTCTTACATGATTTGAGGTCAAAATAACAAATAGAAAAACTAAGAAACTGGATTCTTTGTCACCTTACTTAGAATAGATTTCTATCGTCCATTTACAGATTATCTTCAAATGGTCCAGCATAAAACCAAATCTCCCATCATTGTGGCTACCAAGAGAAAAAAAACCATTGGGCACATGCAAACCAGAAACAATCAAACAAACCTAACACATTACATTTTAAAAAAAAAAACCTACAGTAACAGACATTCAGATCTACTGCTCTTTAGAAATCACTCTGGGGCCAAGATGTACAGGGCTTCACCTGCCTGTAACGTGGCCTCCAGGAACGCCCATTACCCCTCCTCTGGTGATGCAATCTACCCAGCTCTGACAGAGAATCCACCGGGCATCTCCAGACTTATTAGAAGCTAACTTTTAAGAAAGTAAAATTGTGACTCTCACACAAGTATAAAATAAACACACCCCGAAGATTATTTAAATCATTGATTGGTGACAAGACCAATAAGATGGGAAAACCATGTCAAAGAACAAACCAAAAGTAGACACACACATAGAAACAATCAGGGATGCGGAAATGAATTTGCTAATTGATACAAAACTACTCATCATCCACAGGGCATAAACTGTTGGGGACCATCTTTCCCAAAAAGTGGATATTAATTGAATCTCTACCTAATAAAATGCATTTGAATATCTATGAAAAATAATCATTAGCATTACTATCAGTTATTTACAACTTAAAGAATTATAAAATAGATCAACTGAAAAACAAAAGGATCAGATAAGCCCTGAGGTCCACTAGACATTCCATGATTTCATGAAAAGAACACAAAGTAACCTTTTTTTTCATTTTGAAGTCTTCTAAGTTTTTTCCTGACATAATTTAATCAAATTGTCATAGGGTAGAGAATTAAAAATGATTTTATACCATAGATCACTCCATGATATTTGGAATATATCTTGAAAGGGGTTCAAAGAAATAAATGACATTGTTAAAGCTCATTCCATTCCTGTCTTTCTGAGACAAGTTTTTAAACAATCTGTAAAAACAATAAAATAGAAATAAAATTGTGCTCAGCCCTACCTCATTCTAGCAAGAGATAGTATTAATACACAGATAAATAAAATATTTGAAAATAAAAAAACCTCATCTATCTCACTGAGATTCATTTCTGATGAAAGTTTGCTTTTTATGTCTAATAATGAATAAGACATAGCCTTTGAAAAAATGTATATTACGATGAAAAATCATAGATACCTCTTAAGATATATGAGAGTGTCCATGATGCCAAAAAGAAAAGTAACAAGGAATAAAAGAACAACAACAACAGAACAATGACGGTCGTAAGTTTCAGTGGTTGTGGACTCATGGGGCCACGTGGCCTGTGAGTGGTGGCAGATAGCGGCCAGCCCACAGGTCAGCAAGCTCAGAAGAAGGAGGGGGTTCGATAACCTTGTGCAGGTACATGGAAGATATGCACCCATCAGCCCCAAAGAGTCTTTAAATCTCTTTCTCCCTAAGATCCTGTGAGTGGGTCTGCCTATCTCTCTCTATGTATCATACTTAGCGTAGACTTTGTTAACACTTAGTGTGTTTTTCCAAGATCTCCAAGAACACTTTTCCAAAATTACTGTGGTAGCTTAGAGTCTTCCCCCTCGGTACACCATTCTCCATCTTCATCCCAGTACATTCTCCAAAACTCACCCAGAATACTTTTTTTTTTTTTTGCGGTACGCGGGCCTCTCACCGCTGTGGCTTCTCCCGTTGCGGAGCACAGGCTGCGGATGTGCAGGCCCAGCGGCCATGGCTCACGGGCCCAGCTGCTCCGAAGAATACTTTTTTAATGGTTATCTAGTAAGCTCCTTCCCCTTCTTTTGATTCCCAGGGCTCTTGGCATTAAATCCGCCAGCTCCCCTCTGCCTATGTCTGTAACCAGAAATCTCTAGCATCATTCCATCTGTCTCTCTCCCTCCCACTTCCCTCCAGCTCACTCCCTTCCTCTCAGTACCCTAAACCATCACACTGACTTCTCCCCTGACCTGTGGTCAAGCTTATTCTCCTCCTGCCCCACCCCCCCCACTTCCTATTCAGCTCCTTCTCATCAAATATCAGATCAAATGTGTCCGCTTCAGGGAATTCTTCCCTGACTAGCCAGACTCGATCAGGTTCCCAATTTCACCTTCCCATCACACCCTACATTGACCCTCATTTCATTTATCCATGTTTGTCATAATAAATCCCACAGTTGCGGGATTACTTGATTAACTTCAGTCTCTCTCACTAAACTGTAAATTCCATGAAGACAGGAACCATACACATGTGCACACCATGCTATACCAGCATCTACTTCAGTGTTTAGAATACTTTAACCTTTCAACGTTTTATAAAGTACAATGAATGAATATTTTATCAGAACAATCTACGTAGGGGAGGAAAGGGTAGAAAGCTTAGAAATATTTGAAGTGTAGAGTTTGTTCCAAGCTTTACTTCCAACAGATAATTCGATGGTAGAAATCTGACCCACAGAAGCAGAATAAAAAGAATGGACGTCCTGTACTCAGCTACTAGTTCAAGTTAAGATTTTGGCGACTTACTTTCCTCTTCAGATTTCCTCTGTTTCCTCATTTGTAAAATCACTATTAGATTGGCTCTGAATGATACCTTCAAGTTCTGCAGTTCGGTGACATAAGGGGTGGAAACTTTAATTTTAAACAGTCGTGTAGCATATTCAAACTGATGTAAACAGTGATGATTTGCAGCGGGTAGGGATAGAGAAGTCCTAGAAACTCGCTGCCTATGAGGACAAATGAGTCAGAGCAGCAAAACAAAAAACAGAGAACACATAGAGAAAGTAGCAAAGATTTTGAAGACGTGATACCTGTTTTTCATAAAAAAAATTCAAAGCAGGTGAGGTAGGGCCCAAATCAGGCAAATGGCCCAAAGCGGCTTCCATAAGTATAAACAAAAGCAAACATGATAAAACAAAAAACAAGCCAATATATAGAAATTCAACTTACAAATAGTTGCTATAACAATCGTACCCGGAAAGTGATTTATTTTTTTCTCTTTGTTCTGGTAGGATATTTTAGAGTTTAGATAGTACACTTTGAAATAATTTTAAATTTTATTGTCTTAAAAGATATATATATATATATATATATATATATACACACACACACATATATAAATGTATACATAACAGATAAGAGGTCATAGTGACCCCAATAAATGACGTATCCCTTTCCTCTTATCCATGTCTAAAGTAATTCTAACTGCCTCCGCAGTGGTATGAGAATGACATGTCACCAATTACTTAGGACAGCGTCCTAAGGGGAAGTATGGTCTTCGGGGGAAGGGAGTAGCTATAATATTTGTCATGTAACCTCAAGCTCCTTTTGGCAATGTAACTTTATGCAATTTCACATTAGATAGATATGCCCTAATGAGTCAAGAAATATTTCCTTTAGTACATTTTTCAATTAATTTTAGGCACAGCTTCAGAGAAAGTTTTGAAGCCACTAGTTGGTCCACAGGGACATTTTACCAATGAAGAGATATCCTCCCTCCCTCTGCCAACACCCTCCCTTCGGCCATATAATAAGGAAGCAGCTGTTTCAAAGATTGAGAACTTTCAAGGTGGAACTTAGTCTTACTGGAGTCTAGGAGAAGTTGTTTAATATCTTTGCAGAAACTGAGACAGCACTGTCCTCTTTAGTGTATGTCAAAGGAGAAAGTAATAAGCGGAAATGTTTGACATCACCCTGTCTGATTGAAGGGAACATGGCCAGCTGATGGCTGAAAGTCCACTGTCCCCTCCAGCTTCTTGATTCTATAAATTCCTTAAGCAAAAAATGGGTTTTCTATGTCAACTTGGGGGGTGATCAAATCGTGTGTGTACCCTGTATGCATTCTGCTTTTGCACTTTTTTTTTTTTTTTTTTTTTTTTTGCAGTACACGTGCCTCTCCCATTGCGGAGCACAGGCTCCAGACGCGCAGGCTCAGCGGCCATGGCTCACGGGCCCAGCCGCTCCGCGGCATGTGGGATCTTCCCGGACCGGGGCATGAACCGGCGTCCCCCGCATCGGCAGGCAGACTCCCAACCACTGCGCCACCAGGGAAGCCCTGCTTTTGCACTTTTGCAGATGAGTTATACGAGACTTCTGTGATGTAGCCTAGTAAGAAGTACCTTAATATTTATCAACTAAGCACCAATAATCATTGCTTGGTTATGAAAACGTTATCAAAGCATATTAACGTCACCTTCCCTTTGGGATATCTTGTCATGTAAAATGCTCCCAATTTCTGTGCAGCCTCTTAATAAAAGCATAGACTATAGAGAATGGATAAAGGAAATCGATAGCCAAAGTAAAGGGGACTTGGCTAATTTGGTCATTTCTTACTACTTGGAAGGGGCAGGTGAAAACTGCTCATCAGGGAACAGGTAAAACCAAGAATTCAGGCCCCAGAGGGGTCAAAGAGAACTGGACCACGGAAAAAGAGAGAGAGAGAAAGAGACGGAGAAGAGAGATCTCAACAGGAATTGGAGGAGTTAACTAGAGACGAAGTGTTTCTATATAAATGTTTACTACCTTAGTAGTTAGCCAGATGATACATGTTTGTATCTTCGTGTAAGTCTTGCTATAGAACAAAAAATTTGAAAAGACTCACATAGGATGGTACATTTAAGAGGAAAGCAAGGAAAAGTTTCTCCAAAATTTTATTTTCTGTCTTTGAAAAAAGGAATTGAAAGTATGCCTTAATCCCAACCAATAATTTTTTAGAGAGATAGTTTTAGAAAGTAAGTTAGTCTTCATAACCCTTCAAAAGTCCACTGTCTTCACTTCTGTCAGGGAATCAAACTTTTAAATGTTCATGCGTCACAAAGGGCATTATGGAGAAAGAGAGAGACAACCTGCAGAATGGGAAAAGCGATTTGAAAATTGTATATCTGATAAAGTCTTAGTATCCTAGAGAACTTTTTGCAACTCAGCAACAAAGGAAAATATGACTGAGAAATGGAAAAGGATTTGAATAGAGAATTCCCCAAAGAAGGTGCACAAATTGTTAACAAGCAAATAAAAATGTGTTTTCAGTGGCATTTGTAATTGTTTACTGCAGCATTTTTATGACGGGCATTTTAAAATCGTTCCCAGATAATTCCAATACGTGTATCATCTTGGTGTTAACATCTATGGCATCTCATTTCTCATGCAAATTGTGATTCTCCTGGTTCTTGGCCTGATGAGTGATTTTCTAATTTATCCTAGAAAGTTTTGATGCTGTATTATGAGGCTCTGAATCTTATGTCATTCTCCTTTTCATCCAGGGGTAGCAGCAGCCCGGGGGCTGTGCTGATGCGCAGGTTCCTCCCGGGCTTTCATGGTATCACCCCAGCAAATCGAATCATTCTGCCTGCATGGTGGATGGAAATTCAGCTTCACCCTTGGCCCACCTGGAACCTCCCCTTTGAAAATGGAGCACTGATTAGCACCAGCTCAGTGCCTCTGAGTCGGGTGCGAGCTCAGCTTCCCATTAGGCCACCTGACACACCGGGAGATGAGAGGGGGAGAGCAAAGTGTCCACCAGCCCTGCCCTCGACCACCTCATCCCCCCCTGCCCCCCAGTGGTGCTGGTTGGCTTGAGGCTCAGCTCTCCACTAGGTCCCCCCTCCAACCCCTGCAGGGCATGGGGTCCTGGGGTGCTGAGTCTCCCTGCTTCACCCGCCTTGTCCAGTCTCATTGATGGTGGTGGGGGGGGGAGAGGAGACTCAGTTCACTGTTGGACCCCATCTCTCTATCTCTCTGGGGAATCAGATCACCACCTGCTTCTTCCAGAAGCTGAAGGATCAGCTCCCCGCTCAGCCCCCAGTAAAAACCAGCAGGACCCTGCGGAGCCCTCCCAGGTACAAGAGCCCCTCCGTATCTCCTGTTTCTTCTTTTCAGCAAAAGGTTTTAGTCTCCTAGGCCTTCCCTGAGTTTCAACGAGCAGGCTCCAGCCCTTAATAGGACAATAGAGTCACAGGCCTCCAGCTTCCTCCTGAGGGATGTGGGCAACAGCCTGGTACATGTCTTTGAGCTGTTCTGCAGAATCTGAAACTCCACCCAGCTGGAGGAGGGTAACTATGTGCTGACCACAAGCATGTAGACCCCAGACTGGCTGGAACCAGAAGGTTGAGATTCCAGAAACATCACCCTATTACCTCACCACCAACCAATCAGAAGAAAGTCACACATCCTGCAGCCCTCACCCCAAATTGAAAACTCTTCCCCGCAAAACAATCGGGGAGTTCGGGTCTTTTGAGCACGAGCTGCCCGTTCTCCTTGCTTGGCCCTGAATAAACCTTTCTCTGCTCCAGACTCCGCCGGTTCAGTTTGTTCGCCTCCCTGTGCGTCAGGCACACGAACTTGGGTCCACAGCCTCACTGTGCGTAGGCACACGAACTTGGGTCCACAACGGTCCTGTTCAGTGAGGCACTCAGGGTACTGGTACCCGTTTCTGTGGGCAGGTTGGTCATGGGGAGGATCCACTCTCTTCTCTGCCCCACTAAACCTCAACGGAGGAGAAATGGGGCTTTTCTATTGCTGTCTGGCTGGAATGGGGTAGATATTGTTTAAAAGATTTTCTGTTCTTAGATCACTCTTTTCTCGATCCTTTAGCTAAGGGAATAATCTTTCCTAGGATGTTTGTCTGTCTCTGTTGGCCATTCTGGGTGTATAGTGCCCTGTCTGGGGTATATGGGAGGCAATACAGAAAGACAGGGAACTCACCCCCTCTGTTCCTCAAGTCCCAAGGTCCCTACCCATTCTGCCTTCTTTTTTTCTACTTTCAGAGTCTCCTTGTTCCTGTTGGTTTTCTTATGAACAGAATTATTTTAGTTGCAAAAGAGAGGAACCGGGAGGAATGTGGCAGCTCTATCTTTGCCAGAAATGATCAATATGCCTTGAAATAAAATTATGCTCAAATTTTCTGCCCAACTATTGAAAATTAAGTGCACATTTAACAAGTAAAATCCAGTATCAAAAAGGCAGAAACTGACTTGATAAAATGATGTATGGAATAACGTGAGTTATTTATACGGCTCATAAAAACATCATGGAATATATTTACTTTGAAAGCAGTGATGAGATCTCTTCAAAAGCTGAAAAGCCCCACATCTGTGCTTTCTGGTTTCTGTTCACTTACTGGAAACCCTGTCTTTGAGCCAAATCTTTAAGTGTATCTCTCTTTGAGGCTGAGTGGCTGTCAAACTGAGAAGATGCAAGGATGCCTGCTAAGGGGAAAAGGAAAACAAAAATGAGAAAACAAACAAAAAACCAGAGATTAAAACCTTTGGATGCAATGAGACATCTGGGCCGCAGGACACTGTCCTTGCAGGGAGAATTCCTATTGACTTCTGAGGACATGAGGGATAGGAAAGTTGCCTGTGTGGGAACCTCCAAATGTGTCAGGGTAAACACAGCTATCGAATGAGAAGCCACTTGGCACTCTGAGGAACCAGAGACACAAATATTATTGTGCCTATGGTATGAGTTTGGCTACTTAACTACAACATAGACTCTTTCTTGTGACTGTTTTCTCATAGCCTTTTAATAATTTCTTTTTTCCTTCTATTTAAATCAGTCACCATCTATTTCTGTTGCTTGCAACCAAAGATCCTAACAGATAAGCCATCCCAAACATGTTCTCCAAACTTGGACAAAACCTCTTTCAGGGCTTTTCTTGATGATGTTCTAATTGATACATGTCTATTTTTATTTACCATGTATGAGAGATATAAGAAATAACTGGTACCATGTTGAGGGAAGGACCTAAGAGATTAGAGTTTCCAGGGAACAGATTTGAAAGTAGTAATTCTTGAGCCAGTCTGCTAAGATTGGTATACTTGGATCTGCAAGAGGAGGGTGCTCTAAGTTATCAATAAGGTTGAATCCTGGATTAGGGACACACAGCCAGTTCTGCTTTTTGGCCTCTCCATATCGCCATCCCTTGCCTAATTGATAAATTTTATTCCAAAAGCACATTTGATGAGCTTTGCTTTGTCTCATAAATATTCTCTCTTAAGGGCAGTTTTCTCACTGCATGTTCTTCTGGTGTGAACTCATTTCTGGATTTGGAATGAGCTAAATTCAATTACATTGTGAGTGAGTTTTTTGGCAGAATATGTTTTGATGAAGAAAAGACATTCTACTTTTCCTATAATTTTCTATTTCAAAGCTAAATTTATTTTTGCTTTTGAGATATGATTATACAGGGGTGATTCACAAAGAAATGAAGAGAGGACACTGTTTCTTCCCTTCCTTCTTTCCGCCCCTTCCTTTGCTTTCTCTGTGCTAAACTGGACACTTGACTGTATACATAGTGAAGTGCATGTATTTATATACATATATAAAAATATCTATATATGAAGTTGACATGATAGTTCCTTCAAATAATATGTTAAACAACATATACCTTTTAAATTTATTTATTATTATTATGTTTTTTTGCGGTACGCGGGTCTCTCACTGTTGTGGCCTCT